>NW_026518509.1:7500-32500 GCF_027409825.1 Scomber japonicus | reverse complement strand
CCTTTCCTTCCTTCCTTCTGTCCTCCCTCCCTCCCTCCCTCCATCCTTCCCTCCTCTCCTCCTCGTCAGGTTAACTGGTCCACTCTGCCACGACAAATGATCATTACAGCTCTGTAACATCAGCTCAGCCCTCTTCATGCCAAAATGTCACATCTGATTATACTGCACTACCTTTAACACACACACACACACACACACACACACACACACACACACACACACACACACACACACACACACACACACACACACACACACACACACACACACACACACACACACACACACACACACACACACACACACACACACACAGTGACATTTACAGTATGAGCTGAGCCGGTGGAGGAGGAGGCAGCGTGGGGCTTGTTAGAGGAGTGTGTGTGTGTGTGTGTGTGTGTGAGTGTGTGTGTGTGTGTGTGTGTGGGGGGGGGGGGGTTAATCACCAGCTCGTTAATTAATAATGAAGCTAATTAAAGTTAAAGTGCGCTGATTGGTTGGTTATGTGTGGCGTACAGTAGGGGGGGCATAAAGTGTTTCTATCATATCCTCAGGTGGTTGATGAGGAAGCAGAGCTGTAATTGGAGAGTTGCTGGTTTCAGTTTTCTTTAATCACATCGGCCAATTAACCAGAAAATGATAGAAATAACAATATTAGATATTATTTTTTTTTAATTTGTTTTTATTTAGGGCATTTTTAATCTTCCATAAAAACTGAGAAACTAAATAATGTTCTGTTATTTATGTTTTAATTCAGTATTTAGTATTTTTAGTTCATTTTTATAATATAATAATATTTTTATATATAAAAAAATCAAGTTCATTGATGACCTCATTCGCCTTAAATTGGATTAAATCACCTCTTTACAGGAGGACAGACGGAAGAAAGGAGGGAGGGAGGACAGAAGGAAGGAAGGAAGGAAGGAAGGAAGGAAGGAAGGGAAGAAGGACGGAAGGAAGGAAGGAAGGAAGGAAGGAAGGAAGGAAGGAAGGGAAGAAGGACGGAAGGAAGGAAGGAAGGAAGGAAGACGAAAAGAAGAAGGAAGGAAGGAAGACGACGAGAAGAATGAAGGAAGGAAGGGAAGAAAGAAGGAAGGAAGGAAGGAAAGAAGGAAGGAGGGAGGACAGAAGGACAGAAGGAAGGAAGGAAGGAAGGAAGGGAGGAACAAAGGAAGGGAGGAACAAAGGAAGGGAGGAACAAAGGAAGGAAGGAAGGGAAGAAGGAAGGAAGGAAGGAAGGGAAGAGGGAAGGAAGGAAGGAAGGAAGGAAGGAGGTTTGGAGCTCTGATGAAGGAGGGGATTGAACCTGTGACCCTTCCCTTCTTCTTTTCTTCTCTGAGCTAAAACCTGCAGGATGAAGCTGGATGTGTGACTGTTCATGTAAGACGAGTCTAGAGTCTCGAGTCAGAGCTTCCTTCCTGCTTCCTGCTTCCTGCTTCCAGCTACAAGGATTTACATGTTAAGGCGTTTAAATGAAGGCGTCTGTCAGACACGTCTCACCCTGATCCCTTCTTTTTTTTTTTTTTTTTCTCGCCCCGCGGCTCCAGACTCAGTCACACAGCGAGGACGAGCTGTCAGCGTTGTGGGGATATTATATAGAAACATGAATATATTCTTATCTCCAACGTGGAGCCTGCAGCCGCTTCATCCCTCCTTCTCTCTTTCTTTCCTTCCTCCCTCCTTCTCTCTTTCTTTCCTCCCTACCTTTTCCTTCCTTCCTTCCTTCCCTCCTTCCCTTCCTTCCAGCCCTTTTTCCTCCTTCCCTCCCTTTCTCCCTTCCTTCCTTCCTTCTTCCTCCCTTCTTTCCTCCCTTCCTTCCTTCCCTCCTTCCTTCATCCTTTCTCCCTTCCTTCATCCCTCCCTTCCTTCCTTCCCTCCTTCCTTCTTCTTCCCTTCTTTCTCCTTTCCTTCCTTCTTTCCTTCCTTCATTCCTCCCTTCCTTCCTTCCCTCATCCCTCCTTTCCTTTCCTTCCTTCCTCCCTTCATCCCTCCTTTCCTTCCTTCATCC
The DNA here is from genome assembly GCF_027409825.1 of Scomber japonicus. Taxonomy (NCBI): domain Eukaryota; kingdom Metazoa; phylum Chordata; class Actinopteri; order Scombriformes; family Scombridae; genus Scomber; species Scomber japonicus. Next base: position 30,492 of record NW_026518509.1, on the reverse strand, counting down.
CTCCTTTCCTTCCTTCTTCTTCCCTTCTTTCTCCTTTCCTCCCTTCTTTCCTTCCTTCCTTCATCCCACCTTTCCTTCAACCCTCCTTTCCTTTCCTTCCTTCATCCCTCCTTTCCTTCCTTCTTCCCTTCTTTCTTCTTCCCTTCCTTCCTCCTTTCCTTCCTTCTTCCTCCCTTCCTTCATTGATCCCTGTTTTTTCTTCTTCCTCCCAGTCACACAGCGAGGACGAGCTGTCAGCGTTGTGGGGATATTATATAGAAACATGAATATGTTCTTATCTCCAGCGTGGAGCCTGCAGCCGCTTCATCCCTCCTTCTCTATTTCTTCCCTTCCTCCGTTCTCTCTTTCTTTCCTTCCTACCTTTTTCTTCCTACCTTTTCTTTCCTTTCTTCCTCTCTCTTTCCTCCCTACCTTCCTTGCCTTCCTTCCTCCCTTTCTTCCTTTCTTCATCCCTCCTTTCCTTTCCTTCCTTTCTTCCGTCATCCTCCTTTCCTTCCTTCTTTCCTCCCTTCTCTCTTTCTTTCCCTCCTCTCTCTTTCCTCCCTACCTTCCTTGCCTTCCTCCTTCTCTCTTTCTTTCCTTCCTCCTTCCCTCCTTTCCTTCCTTCCTTGCCTTCCTTCTTCCCTCCTTCTCTCCTTCTCTCTTTCTTTCCTCCCTACCTTTTCCTTCCCTCTTTCCTTCATCCCTCCTTTCCTTCCTTCCTTCCCTTCCTTCCAGCCCTTGTTCCTCCTTCCCTCCTTTCCTTTCCTTCCTTCCTTCATCCCTCCTTTCCTTCCTTCTTCTTCCCTTCCTTCCTCCTTTCCTTCCTTCTTCCTCCCTTCCTTCATTGATCCCTGTTTCTTCTTCTTCCTCCCAGTCACACAGCGAGGATGAGCTGTCAGCGTTGTGGGGATATTATATAGAAACATGAATATGTTCTTATCTCCAGCGTGGAGCCTGCAGCCGCTTCCTCGTGTCACTTGTAAGCAGGAAGTGAAGCCGGCAGAGCGGATTTTACCCAAATGTGACTTTTATAATGATGTCACTGACAAATGATGGAGATGAAAGGAAGGAGAAAAGGATGAGGAGATAATTTGCTTTTACCTTCTGTAATTCTGTCATCCCTCCTGCCTTCCTTCCATCCATCCTTCCTTCCATCCTTCTGTCCTCCCTTCCTCCTTCCTCCCTCCTTCTCTTTCTTTCCTCCACCCTACCTTTTCCTTACTTCCTTCTTTCCTTCCTTCCTCTTTTCCTTCCTTCCTTCATCCCTCCTTTCCTTCCTTCTTCCTCCCTTCCTTCCTTCCTCCTTCTTTCTTTCCTCCCTCCCTCCTACATTCCTTCCCTCCTTCCTCCTTCCCTCCATCCTACCTTTTCCTTCCTTCCTACTTCCCTCCCTTCCTTCCCACCCTCCTTCCTTCCTTCCTCCCTCCCTCCCTTTTTTCATCCCTCCTTTCCTTCCTTCTTCCTCCCTTCTTTCCTCCACCCTACCTTTTCCTTCCTTCCTTCCTCCTTCTCTCTTTCTTTCCTTCCTCCATCTTGCTTCCTTCCTCCCTCCTTCTCTCTTTCTTTCCTCCACCCTACCTTTTCTTCCTTCCTCCCTCCCCCCGACCTTCCTTCCCTCCTTTCCCTCCTTCCCTTCCTTATATATCCTTTCGTTATATTTTACGTTGTTTGTTTTATTTGTTTTTATTTAGGGCATCTTTAATCTTCCATATAAACTGACAAACTAAATAATGTTCTATTCTAATAGATTATTTTAACAATAAAACATAAAATAGATGTTTTAAACATGTTTATTTTCAATTTAGTATTTATAGTATATTTTTATATTATAGTATTTTTTTAGTGATGACATCATACGCCTTAAATTGGATCTAAAAGCCTCTTCAGCTGATTCTTGCTTTTCTTTTTTTTTGCCAGAAATGATGATAAACTGAATATCTTTAGATTTTAAACTGTTGATCAGATAAAATAAGACAGTTTAAGATGTGAATGTAATTGAATAGTTTGTTTTAAGGCACCCTCGACCCCCCCCCAACTCCCCCAGCCGCTGAGCTGTGATTGGTCTAATTGGTCATGATTTACAGAGTCAATGACGCTGTTGACTCATCAGTAGACCTCGACCTCCTTTAACCCCTCGGACTCCTACGTTTCATCTAATCCTCTTAAAAACGTATATCTGAGTGTTTAACCACTTAAAGCCAGCCGCTCATGTGTCAGCTTGTTTTCCTCTTTCACTTTATTATTAAAACGTTAAAATGGATCTGAGCTTTTACAGCACCGTCGTTAAAGGGGAGGACTCATCTCATAAAAGTGTCTGCACACAGGAAATCATTATTCTAATACTGCTGTCTCTCGTCCTCCCTCCATCCTCCTTTCTTCCTTCCTTCTGTCCTTCCATCCTTCCTTTGCTTTCTCCCTCCCTCTCTCCTTCCTTCTTTCCTTCCTTCCTTCCTTCCCTCCTTCCTTCCTTCCTTCCTCCTTCTTCGTCCCTTCCTTCCTCCTTTCCTTCATTCTTCCTCCATTCCTTCTTTCTTCCTCCCTCCTTCCTTCCTTCTTTCCTTCCCTCCTTCCTTCCTTCATTCTTCCTCCCTTCCTCCCTTCCATCCTTCCTTCCTTGACTCTAGGAGAACAGTAGTTAAGACTCTTTTTCTTCATTATGCATCCTTCTTTCCTCCACCCTTCCTTTCCTTCCTTCTTTCCTTCCTTCCTTCTTTTGTTTTTCCACATAGGAAGAGATAAACATGATGTGTGTTATTTCTGATGAGGGATCGATGCTTAGTTTGTATTTGTGTCTGGTTTAACCCTTTACATACTGCTCATAATCTACATTTTTACAGTATATAGTTAAGAATCTCCTCATAAATATCAATAAATGATCAATAAATGTGATTAAACCTTGATTAATGTCTCAGAGAGCAGACAGAGTGTATTTTTTAGCTTTTACGCCACTCATTTATGGGGAATAAACATCTACTATCACACAATATTTGGGTTAACATGAGATTAAAGTGAATATTAAAAGCAATATGTTATAATTGGTGATAATTTGACTCTTTATCTCATTTATATTGATATACTAGGGTTGTTTCTATTCTTTATAATTCACTTTTTGGTATTTATGGTTGTTATTTCCATTAAAACCAAAATTATCCATCTATAAAATATCTACCTATACGGGGAAATTTTTTACAATGCTGCATGAATATGATAATTCATACTTAGAAAGCAGAACTAAAGTGACATTAATTACAAGACGATTAGTTAAAATAGTCATATATTTCCTCATTGAAGTTTAAGATAGTGTTAAAATATCGCCTCGTCTCGTGAGTGAGTGTATCATCACACTCCTACACAATAATATCATGTCCTATTTTACCTAATACATGAAAATATAATATAGCTATAATGATTGAAATGTATATGTCTTCACTGCTATATCATAAAAAAAGAAATCCTCTACTATATAACTACTATCTTATTAAAAACTATTAACTATTCATTTCACTAAAAGACATGTCAATAGATCAAATTTCAAAATAAAAGGCATGTCGGGTGTTTTTACAGCTGTTCAAATGTCAAATTTGACCCAGAACAAACTTCAATGGACTTAAAAATGTGTGTGAATGTTCAGCCACTTAGGAACATTTTAACGTCGTTTTCACAGCTGTCAAATTTGAACATCTCTCCTTTCCTTCCTTCCTTATTTTCTTTCCTCCCTTCTTTTCTTTCCTCCCTTCCTTCCTCCCTCCTTCCTCCCTTCTTTCCTTCCTTCCTCCTTTCTTTCCTTCTTCCTCCTTTCCTCCCTTCCTTCCTCCCTCCTTTCCTCCCTCCTTCCTTTCCTTCCTTCTTCCTCCTTTCCTCCCTCCATTCCTCCCTCCCTCCCTCCCTCCTTTCCTTCCTTCTTCCATCCTTCCTTTCCTTCCTCCCTTCTTTCTCCCTGTCCTTCCTTCTTCCTCCCTCCTTTCCTTCTTCCTCCATCCTTCCATCCTTGACCCGAGGAGAACAGTAGTGTTAAGACTCTTTTTTCCTGCATGATGCATCACCAATTAATTTCCAGTCCCTGCTCACCAATAAAAAGGAAGAAAGAAAAAAAAAGCAGCTCTCTATTACGAGAAAGGCCAGCGGAGGAGTTTCTGTGAACAGAAACCTGAAGCTGTTTCAGAAAGAGACGCTGGGGGATTCTCCTCGGTGATGAAGACAAACAGCCTGACACACCAGAGCAGTTCTGGTAAATACTCAGGACGACAGCTGGCGGGGGTCCAGCCTTCGGGACGGACCAGGCGGGGGGGTCCAGCCCTCAGGACGGACCAGGCGGGGGGGTCCAGCCTTCAGGACGGACCAGGCGGGGGGGTCCAGCCCTCAGGACGGACCAGGCGGGGGGGGTCCAGCCCTCAGGACGGACCAGGCGGGGGGGTCCAGCCTTCAGGACGGACCGGGCGGGGGGGTCCAGCCTTCAGGACGGACCAGGCGGGGGGGGTCCAGCCCTCAGGACGGACCGGGCGGGGGGGGGGGGGGGTCCAGCCTTCGGGACGGACCAGGCGGGGGGGGGGGGGGGGTCCAGCCCTCAGGACGGACCAGGCGGGGGGGGGGTCCAGCCTTCAGGACGGACCAGGCGGGGGGGTCCAGCCTTCAGGACGGACCAGGCCCATTGGAAAATCACTCCCTAATTGTCAAATTGAATCAAGAACTAACAGAGCGAATTATGGAGGTTAAAGAGCTGGAGAGTGGAGACGCAGGCTGATTAACACTTCAGAGGCTTTCTGTTCGTCTTTGTTTTTAAATTTGACTTCTTACTTCAGTTTAGGAGAAGTTTATTATTTTAAATGCAGCTTTTATTGAAGGATTTATATTTTCAACCTTTTAGAGTGAAAGAGAAGACATGAAATTAAAGGTTAAGACTGATTTTTGGGAGTTTTTAGAGTCTCTCTCTTTCCTCCCTTCCTTCTTTCCTTTCCTCCCTCCCTCCCTCCCTCCTCCCCTCCTTCCTTCCAACCTTCCTCACTTCCTCCCTCCCTTCCTTCCTTCTGTCCTTCCTCTCTCTTCCTGTCCTTCCTCTCTCTTTCCTCCCTTCCTTTTTTCCTTCCTCCATCCCTGCATCTTTCCTTCCCTCTCTCCTCCCCTCCTTCCTTCCTTTTTTCCTTTCTCCCTCCCTCCTTCTTTCTTTCCTCTGTCCTTACTTCCTTCTTTCCTTTCCTCTCTTCCTTCCTTCCTTCCCTCCTCCCTCCTTTCCTCCCTCCCTTCCTTCCGTCTGTCCTTCCTCCCTCCTTTCCTTCCTTCTTTCCTCCTCCCTTCCTTCCTTCTTCCCTCTTCCTTTCCTTCCTTCCTTCCCTCCTCCCTCCCTTCCTTCTTCCTTCCTCCCTCCCTCCCTTCCTTCCTTCCTTGACTGGAGGCCAACAGGAGGGTTAAATGTAATAACTAAGCTGCAGCATGTTATAGAAGTTCATTTGGCGTGGAGCAGAGAAACACAGATGGAGCTGACAGCAGTGAGGATCGGCTGGACTGCTGGCAGCGAGCGAGTTCAGTGTGTCAGAGGTCACCGAGGTCATCAGCAGGGTCGACTCTCAGGAGAACCAGTCTACTGCTTACACTCGCCTAAAAAAAAAAAGACTAAAATAGCTGAACTCTAAAACCGGAGGAGGTGAAGGAGAGGTCACATAAAAGAAAACACAACAAGCTGCTTTCTGAACTAAACCAACACACGTCTGTTTTCACTGTTCCTTCTTTCCTCCCATCCTTCCTTCCTTCCTTCTGTCCTTCCTCCCTCCTTCCTTCCTTCTTCCCTTCCCTCCTTCCTTTCCTTCTCTCTTTCTTTCCTCCCCCACCTTCCTCCCTTCCTTCCTTCTTTCCTCTGCCCTTCATTCCTTCCTCCATCCCACTTTCTTCCTTCCTTCTGTCCTTCCTTTCTTGATCCTTCCTTCTTTCCTTCCCTCCCTTTCCTTTCATTCACTCCCTCCTTCTCTCTTTCTTTCCTCCCCCTACCTTCCCCTCCCTTCTTTCCTCTTTTACTTTCTCCCTCCCTCCTTCTTTCCTTCCCTCCTTCCTTCCTTCCTTTCCTCCCTCCTTCTATCTTTCTTTCCTCCCTCCTACCTTCCTTCCTTCTTTCCTCCGTCCTTCCTTCTTTTCTTTCCTGCCTTCCTTTCTTCTTCCTCCCTTCTTTCCTTCCTTCTTCCTCCCTCCATTCCTTCCTTCTTCCTCCCTTCCTGCCTCCTTTCCTTCCTTCCTCCCTCCTTTCCTCCCTTCCTTCCTTCTTTCTTCCTCCTTTCCTTCCTTCCTTCCTTGACTCGAGGACAACAGTAGTGTAAAGACAGTAGAGATTCAGAAAGTGCAGATTAATCACAGTGATCTTGTTTCCTTTGTTAGATGACACCATATTTAACACAGAGGGGTGAAACAGGTCGACTAAATAAAGCGTCTGCAGGTCATGAGAAGCAGCAGAGAGACAGCTAAATAAACCTCAGACAGCTGGTCACACATCTCTCTCTCTCTCTCTCTCTCTCTTTATCTCTCTCTGTGTGTGTTTCCTAAAAAGTAAACTGCTAAAGTTTCACACTGATTTAAGAAAAGCAACCTGGTATTATATTTCAAAGGCAATTTTTAAAGAAATAAAACCAAAAAAACAATCAAACCAACCACTGATCATGACTAAAGACATCTGTGAACCTGTAAATAGCCAAAAAAAGAGATTGAACAATAAGAAATGAATGTCAAATGTAGATAAGATGCAGATTTAAATGATACCTGGGACACCAGAGTTCACAATATTAAAGGATATAAGATCATTTAAAACTCGTTAAAGGCTCCTTAACGAGTTGTAGATTGCAATAACAAACACACACATCTAATTAACTGCTCATCTACTGTCATAAAAGTCCTTATATTGATATTATAATGACAAAAAACAGCTTAATTAAGTGTCTGTGTGTGTGTGTGTGTGTGTGTGTGTGTGTGTGTGTGTGTAATGTCCCATGTTGAGTATTATCGCTGCACTCTCTGCAGACTCAGACATCTTAATGTGTTATAAATCTATAAATTATTATGAGTCATCAAGACGACACATTATCTCCAAAACTACGACCAGATCTGTGTTTCTGAGGTCAAACTGAAGAAAAAGTCCAATACGCCGACAAAAAACCAAACACATTTTAGGGATCAAACATGTATTATTATTATTAACTTTAACCTCTTAACTCACGCTGTTCCGCTTATGGGACGGGCCGGAAGTTAGGAGGTAGTGACAAGCTCTTCTGAATGTTTAAAACACCAACCCTTAAACATATATATTCATGCTGTACATCGTTAGAAAGCTTAGATTGTCCTGATTCATTCAAGACCACTCACGACTTATATGGTTGCTCACAGCCGTAATAGTATTAGCAACTGTCTCGGCTAGCCACTCAGCTAAAGTAAGCTAACAGCTATAATGCTACATACCTTCAAAGTCTTCCCTTTATCCACAACGTTCATCTTATGACTCAGGACTTTCTGTACAGCTCGCCAAGTATCCATTCTTGTGAAATATGAAATCCGTTTTCATAAAACCGAAATACTTTCCTCAATATGTCAACATGTATTTAGTCCAACACGTAACGTAATAACACACATAACAAACCATATACAGTCCATTTACGTCATCTCAGAGTACACGTGACTAGATGTTTACGACCGTTAGCCTCTCCTACTTCTGACGACACCACACCCACCAGCCAATCAGTGCTTAGGATTAGGCAGCACGTGCCTCCAAAGCCAATGAGGACATGTGACCGACGACAACGACAACGTGGCTTTGATTGACAGCTGTTCCAGCCAATGGAAATATTCGATGAAATGAAGTTGTTAACCCTTTAGCCTATCAGTTTGGCTGTCCATAAGCGTAACGGGCGCGTTCCACTGTCTGTGCGCGCACCCGGTCTCAAACTATGTGGGATCTGTGCTGCTCACAACTTGGGCATGTCGTTTAGGCTAAAAACATAAAAAATAGGGGCGTGTATTAAGAATAACAATAATAATATTGATATTGGCACATATATTCTTTGATATGCACCAATATAAATATATATTTCTATTTTTAAAGCACTTTTTTAATGTATATTTGATTATTTTTCTTAATTCAACTTAATATAAACGTACATATGATTTTTTTTAATTCAGATTTTTTCATTTTTAGTTATTTATAATTATTAAAGTTTACTATTTCAGTGCATTGATGTCATTTTATCTGCAATATCAAACCTCTACAGCACTTTATGATCATATTCTTTTACCTTATTTAACAGTTATTCTCTTTTATATGAGTGTATGTGTTTGAGCAGAGTGAATGGAAATAAATCACAAGTGTTTGATTGCAAGTGATCACTGAAAAAATCATTATTATCAGCTGATGTAACAATATTGGATTTTTTTTTACTCTCTAATATCAGCCAGCATCAGTGGATCCACAGTAATGAGAGTAAACTAAACACACTGAGGCCTAAATCACACAGATGATGTCATCCACGAGGGAGCAGCTACAAACTTTTCTTATCTTTTGACAAGTACCTGAAGTTAAAGAGGAAGAAGAAAAAAAAAGTTTCCAGCAACAACACGATGAGAAACAAACATCAGCCTGCAGAGCTGAGAGCCAAGCACTCAAATATTTGGGTTGTACATTTTGAGTTTTATTCAATATGATGTGAGAACAGTGTGTGTTTGTGTGTGTGTGTGTCCTGGTGCAGTATTGTTCTAGACTACACACACACACACACAGACACACAGACATACACACACACACACACACACACACACAATAGCCTGTTTCACATAGTTTCAGCCAGACGCCCTCGAACAAACACATTAAATATGAATCAATATACAGAGAGAAACTGGCCCAGTTACATTAATGAAAACGTGTGTGTGTGTGTGTGTGAGAGAGAGTTCTACAGGAGAGGTGTGTGTGTGTGTGTGTGTGTGTGTGTGTGTGTGTGTGTGTGTGTGTGTGTGTGTGTGTGTGAGTGAGTGTGTGTGTGTGTGTGAGAGAGAGAGTTCTACAGGAGAGGTGTGTTATTGTGTGTGTGTGTGTGTGTGTGTGTGTGTGTGTGTGTGTGTGTGAGTGAGTGTGTGTGTGTGTGTGAGAGAGAGAGTTCTACAGGAGAGGTGTGTTATTGTGTGTGTGTGTGTGTGTGTGTGTGTGAGTGAGTGTGTGTGTGTGTGTGAGAGAGAGAGTTCTACAGGAGAGGTGTGTTTGTGTGTGTGTGTGTGTGTGTTTGTGCTGACCTTCAGGCACAGCTGAGGGTCCGACTGCCAGCATTGCTGTTCATATGTCAGGAATGCATGACTGAATGCCATCCACAGCAGTGTGTGTGCACAAGTGTGTGTGTGTGTGTGTATCTGTGTGTGTGTGTGTGTGTGTGTGTGTGTGTGTGTGTGTATAATATATATTTAGGTATCTCTTTAGCAGAATTTTGCCATAAAACTGTCATTCAGAGTTGGAACAGGAGATGCCTGTTTGCATGTTTCTCAGTACGTGAAGTTCAAAGTGTGTGTGTGTGTTCATGTGTGTGTGTGTGTGTCCCTCCGTTGTGTGTGTCCTGTGAGTGCCACAGTATATGATAGACAATGCCCACTGTGTGTGTGTGTGTGTGTAGTTTGGTGTGTTGATGAGGTAGTCATAGATACACACACACACACACTCTTGCTAAGAAGAAGTACAAAGAGAGCTGTATTCACCCGTTAACCCCCCACCCACACACACACACACACACACACACACACACACACACACACACACACACACACACATACACTCCAACTGTCACTGATCTCACACTCAGTCATTTAGCTCATCTTTCCTCCAAACCAGCAGCAAAGGCCAAAAACTAGACTGCACTGCAGCATTTTTAAATTGCTGATTTTTGGGTTAAATGCCCCTTTAAACAAGGAACAAGGCTGTTAACTGCCCCGTTGCCCCCTGCACACAGTTTAATATGAAGTACGAGGGAGTCACAGTGACAGATTTAAAGCTCAGTTATATTCAATGACCAGTAACAACATTAACCCTCCTGTGGTCCTCGAGTCAAGGAAGGAAGGGAGGAAGAAGGAAGGAAAGGAGGGAGGAAAGAAGGAAGAAGGAGAGAAGGAAGGAAAGGAGGGAGGAAAGAAGGAAAGGAAGGGAGGAGAAAGGAAAGAAGGGAGGAAGAAGGAAGGAAAGGAGGGAGAAAGGAAGGTAGGAGGGAAGGAGGGAGGGAGAAAGGAAAAGGGGAAGGGAGGAAGGACAGAGGAAAGAAGGAAGGGAGGAAGGTGATGGGGAGGAAAGAAAGAAGAAGAAGAACCCTTCCTTCCTTCTTCCTCCCTCCCTTCCTTCCTTCTTCTTCCCTTCCACCCTTCCTCCTTCCTCCCTTCCTTTCTCCTTTCCTTCCTTCCATCCTTCCTCCTTTCCTTTCTCCTTTCCTTCCTTCCATCCTTCCTTCTTCCTCCCTTCCTTCCTCCTTTCCTTCCTTCTTCCTCCCTCCCTTCCTTCCTTCCTTCTTCTTCCCTTCCACCCTTCCTCCTTCCTCCCTTCGTTTCTCCTTTCCTTCCTTCCATCCTTCCTTCTTCCTCCCTTCCTTCCTCCTTTCCTTCCTTCTTCCTTCCTTCCATCCTTCCTTCTTCCTCCCTTCCTTCCTCCTTTCCTTCCTTCTTCCTCCCTTCCATCTTGACACATTTACAGTCTTTTTAGCATCAGATTACCTCTTAGTGTTTCCATTTTGGATAAAGCCGAAGCTTCATATTAGCTTCAGACCAACTTTTAAATATATTTTTGCACAGAAGGAGGACTGTGGGTTTAGTCCTCCATCACTTATGAAACAGGAGGAATCATTACAGCAAGAAAAACAGACTTTAATGTCCTGACTGTTGTTTTAAAGGAGGAACAACACAGGAAGAACCAAATGAGTCCCGGAGGATTAATTAAATCATGACTGAGTTTTCACAACATAAAGAAAACACAGATTACAAGTTAACATATTTATAAGATTTAATATTATATGATAAAAATGTCTCTCCTAAGTGTGTCTTTATCCTTTTTTATTAAAGTAAAGTAAAGACTTCTCCAGGCGCTGACATGAAGAAAAGACTTTCCATCACTCACTCACTCACTCAGTCCCTCGTCTGCTTTTATGAGTGGTGCCCCAGCTCTCCCACACACACACACACACACACACACACACAAACACACACAAACACAGGAGCCTTTTTATAATGACTCTCACAGGCCGGTGACACACACACACACACACACACACACACACACACACACACACACACACACACAGATGTTTACCCCGCCTGAAGCAGGGCATCTGTCACTGGTCATCATAGAAAGAGAGTACATTCCTCTGCTAGCAACACACACACACACACTACACACACTACACACACACAGACTTGTACAAACACATAGGACACAAATATACCAAAATCATGTATTTGCTGCCACACACTCACACACACACACACACACACACACACACACACACACACACACACACACACACACACACACACACACACACACACACACACACACACACACACACACACACACACATTCCTCGTCTGTTACAGCAGCTACATCCACATTCCTTATATCCAAAAACAGAAAACTGCTGCCTCCCTCCCTGTCTCTTTGTAAAACACACACACACACACACACACACACACACACACACACACACACACACACACGGAGCTGAAAGAAAATTGAAAACAGCCCGAATGCTAGTTGCTGCGTTGCTTTCTGTCTTTCTTTCTTTCTTTTTTGTTCTGCTGAGAGGAACGGAGCATTAAAGGCAGAGAAAGAGTTTATCACGATACTGGATTAAACTGACACTGTGGCAGCTGGTCCACCTTAAATGTCAGTCCACCTTAAGTAAGCCTGGTCAAGTTCTGATGGACACAGCGTCACCAAGTCACCTTATGCAATGACATATAATAATGACAAATTTGGTCTCTAATGGGCCACACCAGTAACACCAATGCATAATTATATTGCATAATAACCTTTAAATAATATAATATAATATAATATAACTTTATTATAATAAACCATCTATTAACAAAACGGATGAACAGTTAGTATAGAAGTATGTAAAATGTGCTGTTATAAGCCTTCTAAGCAGATGTATTGATGTATATTCACAGTGAACATCAGATATTATGTTATATCTGGAAAGCATAAGTCACACTGAATGTTTAAAATATATGCATCATGTCTGAGTTCAGATTTGACCCGAGGAAGACAGACGGAGGAGGAGGAGGAGGAGGAGGAGGAGGAGGAGGAGGAGGAGGAGGAGGAGGAGGAGGAGGAGGAGGAGGAGGAGGAGGAGGAGGAGGAGGAGGAGGAGGAGGAGTGCTAGTTTTTTGCTTACTCTAGCTTTTTTTCTTTTTTACATGCTTGTCAGTGTTTCCATTTGTCTGGTTCTTCTTCAGACAGACATGTTTTACAACTGGCTGCACCTGTTCATCTGTTCATATGGCTGCAAGATGAAGCCGCTGCATTGTCTCTGTGCTTCAGATTAAGAAAGAGAGAGAGAGAGAGAGAATGCAAGAGCTAAAAAAAAGAAAAAGAAACTGCAGTATAAATATGTAAAGGTCAGATTAATTCCATCGTAGTTTGCATAAAAAGCTCAAATCTCAAAGTTTGTTCTTTTGCTTTTGCAGCTCTGATCATCAAATCCAACAATAACCCTGATTCATGTCCTCCCTTTCCTTCTTTCCTTCCTCCATCCCTCCTTCTCTCTTTCTTTCCTTCCTTCTTCTCTCCCTACCTTCCTCCTTTCCATCTTTCCTCTGTCCTTCTTTCCTTCCTTCCTACCTTCCTCTTTTCCTTTATCCCTCCCTCCCTCTCTACTTCCTTCGTTCCTCCCTCCCTTCTACCTTCTGTCCTTCCTTCCTTCCTTCTTTCCTCCGTCCTTCCTTCCTTCCTTCCTTCTTTCTTTCCTCCGTCCTTCCTTCCTTCCTTCTTCCTCCCTTTCCTCCCTTCCTTCCTCCCTCCCTCCTTTCCTTCCCCTTCCCTTCCATCCTTTCCTTCCCCTTCCCTTCCATCCTTCCTTCCTTCTTCCTCTCTTCCTACTTTCCTTCCTTCCTTCCTCCCTTGATTTCCTTCCTCCCTCCCTTCCTTCCTTGTTCCTCCCTTCTACCTTCCTTCCTCCTTTCCTTCCTTCTTCCTCCTTTCCTTCTTTCTTCCTCCCTTCCATCCTTCCATCCTCCCTTCCTTCTTCCTCCCTTCCTTCCTTGCCTAGAGGACAACAGGAGGGTTAATTCTGGTTGAAGGTTGAACTCTTTCAACCTCCCAGATGTTCAAACATGTTGTTGGCGTTACACATCAGGAGTTTTCTGCCATGTTTCCACTGCTGACACTTTTCCTCCGTCCGTCTGCGGCAGGAAGTGACCCGAGCACCAGCCGTCCGAGCCAGACGGACAGAAGGCGTTAATTCCTTCATCTCTGTTTCCTTTCAGTTTCCCTACACTGTTAAATAAAAATGGGGGGGGGGGGGGGGCTGACAGCAGTGCACAGTTTTGTACTTTTTGCACAATTTGTACTAACAAGCAGCTTATGAATACCAGGTGTAGCTCTGGAACATGATGCACATGTAAGTTCTCCAAAATCTGATGTGTAAAAAGAGAAGAAAAAAAACTTTATCACGACTTCAATCCATCTGAAACTGATAAACGAGTGCAAAATATTCCTCCTCAAGTAGAAAGAAGTACTATTGTTTTACTCAGATAGAAGAACAGGAGCCTATAAGCTATGTGGTAAAGTTATAAATAAAGCTACAAATACTGGAGAAGGTCCTGTAATGTGTTGTACTGTTGACTACAATGCTAATTTTACTTCAAATTATAAGAAATTCACTTCAATCAGCCATATAAAAAGCCTAAACAAGCTATAAAGCCTGCAGAGAAAGTGCACTTAATGATACTACTTTATGATAAATAAGTAGTATTCATACAGTGCTAATAGCTTCATGTTAGCATCCAAGGCTCCAAATCATTACAGACGACTGACCTACTGATGGTTTAAATTTGTGATGTTTACTATAGTTACAACATCCTCTGTAACCACTTCCTGTTTGAAAAGAAGTCCCTCCCCTTTTGCTACAGAGCCAAAATGGCGTCCATTGAGGGCGAGAAGCATCCATAGTTACACTCAACTCAACTTTTTGGACCAGTTTTTGAGTTCAACCATGTTTCTATACTTATGCACTCAGACTATGAAGAAGTGTAAGTACAGAAGAAAGAGATTAGAGACACACACAGCGTTTATCTCCAGAGAGAAACTGCTGAGTTACAGTGAAGTGTGGAACAGTAACGCTCTTCTTTTCAACTCTCCGTCAGGAACAACAGCGGCTCTGTGCGTCTCCTCGTTGACCACAACAACGTTTCTTTTATCACAGCGGAGCTACGAGAGCTCAGCACAATACACACGAGAGTCAGGAAACTGCTGGACTGAAACAGACTGAAGATTAACTCAGAGAGACACACACACACACACACACACACACACACACACACACACACACATATATAGACACAAGAGGCTGGTTCTGTCTTTAACGGCTAATTCTGATATTTTTCTCTCTCTCTTTCTGATCGTGGAGAGAGAGGTGTGTGTGTGTGTGTGTGTGTGTGTGTGTGTGTGTGTGTGTGTGTGTGTGTGTGTGTTTGGATGGAAGAGCAAACAATTAACTGCATTCCTGGCAGATAGAGAGGAGGGAACGAGGGAGGAAAGGAAAGTAAGGGAAGGGAGGGAGAAGGAAGGTAGGGACACATAGATGAGAGAGGGAAGAGACGAAGAAGAAAACACAAACACAGAGAGAAAGAAGAAGGGATGGAGGAAGTCGGAATGCAGAGAAAAGAGGGAGAAGGAAGGTGGTGAGGAGAACAGAAGAAGAGAGAAAGGGAAGGAGAGAACACAGAGATGAGAGAAGGAGGAGAAGAAGACACAAATACAGAGAGAGAAGAAGGGAATGAGGAGAAGAGAGGAGAAGGTAAAGGAGCGAGAAGGAAGGAAGGAAGGAAAGATTGGGAGGAAAGACAGGAGCAAGAAGAGAGATGAAAAGAAAAGAGAAGGAAGGAATGAAGTAGAGAAGACAGAAAGAAGAAGAAGAAGAAGAAGAAGAAGAAGAAGAAGAAGAAGAAGAAGGAGAGGGAGAGAGAGAGAGAGAGAGAGAGAGAGGTAAAGAAAGCAATCAGAGAGAAGAAGGAGAAAAAGGGAGACATGCAAGAAAGAAAAAGGGGCAAGAGAAGAGAAGAAGAAAGGAGGAAGGAAGGAAAGAGAGGAAAAGAGAGGGAGGAGAAGAAGAAGAAGGAGAGATGGGAAGACAAAAATAGAGAGAAGAAGGGAGGATGAGAAAAAGTAGATTAAATCAGAGAAGAGGATGAACTGTCTTTATTGATAATAGAATTGACTACATTACCCAGAATGCATCACACCACTCACTCCTCCCTGTTATTCTGTTGTTTCTTTAGGAAAACACACCCCAAACTTTCGACCCGAACTTTAACGAGGTCATAAAAAAATAAGAAGACCAAGAAAAACAAACTCCTGGCAGCGCCGTAGCAACGTGTGTACTCCGTCTCCACGGCAACCGCCTGCAAACTTGGCTGCGATTGGCTGACATTTTAAATTTGGCATTCAGACGTGTCCAAGGTTATTTCAAATATAACTTCTTTTTTTTTTTATTTCTCCCTCTAGAGAATATTAATGCAAAACTTCAATGGGACTTTTTTTTAAATATTAAATAAATAAAGGACTTAAATATTTATTAAAAGTGTTCAGAGAGGTTTAACTTTTTTCTTTTTGTTTTATAAAGCTGACAACGCCGGATCTAAGAAAGTCCTAAAATGTCACCGGTAACCTTGTAGATATCTGCAGGGTGGAAATAACCCCCTACTCCATTTTTATATACTTTCTGAACAGGAACAGAGCTCCATGAGACTCCGGAAAAAGAAAAAGAGAGATTTCATCAGGCTTGCAGACGTCGGCCGTGCAGCATCTCAATCAACCACCTGCTGATAGAGGGAATTTAAAAAAGGAGGGGATTTTTTTTCCTTTTCTTTTCTGAGATCTGCCTCCGTTAATAAAAGTATACATGCATAAAAGAATATACATACATAAGCATCATTTTAAACTATTTTTATACATATATATATATACGGATCTATTTGTGCATAATTGAATCTAATATTTAAAGGTGCAGTGCGTAGAATTTAGTTGCATCCTAGCAGAAATGGAGTAGGGAGGAAGGAAGGAAAGGAGTAAGGAGGGAGGGAGGAAGGAAAGGAGGGAAGAAGGAAGGAAGGAAAGGAGTAAGGAGGAAGAGAGGAAGGAAAGGAGGAAGGAAGGAAGCAAAGGAGAAAGCAGGGACGGAGGGAGGAAAGAAGGAAGGAAGGTAGGGAGGAAGGAAGGAAAGGAGTAAGGACGGAGGAAGGAAGGAAAGGAGTAAGGAGGGAGGGAGGAAGGAAAGGAGGAAGGAAGGAAGGATGGAAGGAAGTGAGGAAAGAAGTATGGAAAGAGGGAAGAACGAAGGAAATATTTAAGAAAAATAAAAAAATACACATACATAAGCATCATTTTAAACTATTTTTATACATATATACGGATCTATTTGTGCATAATTGAATCTAATATTTAAAGATGCAGTGCTTAGAATTTAGTTGCATCCTAGCAGAAATGGAGTAGGGAGGAAGGAAGGAAAGGAGTAAGGAGGGAGGGAGGAAGGAAAGGAGGGAAGAAGGAAGGAAGGAAAGGAGTAAGGAGGAAGAGAGGAAGGAAAGGAGAAAGCAGGGACGGAGGGAGGAAAGAAGGAAGGAAGGTAGGGAGGAAGGAAGGAAAGGAGTAAGGAGAGAGGAAGGAAGGAAAGGAGTAAGGAGGGAGGGAGGAAGGAAAGGAGGAAGGAAGGAAGGAAAGGAGGAAGGAAGGAAGGAAGGAAGGAAGTGAGGAAAGAAGTATGGAAGGAGGGGAAGAACGAAGGAAATATTTAAGAAAAAAAAAAAATACACATACATAAGCATCATTTTAAACTATTTTTATACATATATACGGATCTATTTGTGCATAATTGAATCTAATATTTAAAGGTGCAGTGCGTAGAATTTAGTTGCATCCTGGCAGCAATGGAGTGTAATGTGAATTAGTATGTCTTAATTGGTGTATTATCACCTGAAAATAGGAATTGTTGTGTCATTGCCTAGCCTGCAGTTACTTTCAGGTTTGGTAAATCACAATGCATGTGCTAAATTAACATATTTGCATTTTCTTTTCCCTGTATTTTGCACACTGGCTGTAAAAATGCAGCATATTGCATATTAATTAAGGCTTGGCGTGCTAAATAGACAGAGCATATTATCTTTTTGCACATTTGAAAGATGCAAACCTCAGTGTGCTGCATAAGTAGATCAGCTTGCACATCTTTTTTTGCAGGTGATGTCAAGTTTGCACACATTATTACACATGCAAACCTTTAGTAAATCAGACCTATAGTGCATTATTTACTCACTATATGAAGTGTAAGTCCAGAAAAGTGAGATGTTTTCTGCTGTAGTTTCTTACATCTACACTATTTCTAATAAAAGTTAAAGTGACACAGCATGTTCTCCCCCTGTTTCTTCTCTGCTTGTTTCAACAGAAGTAGAGGATTTGTAATCAACCTCCCGCTGCTGCAGCATCTACAAACAGACTCCGACTGTTCAGCTGACGGAGGAGCGGAGGGATCACATGGCTGCACATTTTTAAACCCCCCCAACCGGCAGCTGACAGCCTGCAGCGTCACGGTCTGACTGCTGACGTCAAAAAAAATGAAGAAATAAAACATAAGCTCATGTTTGAAGTGTGAGAGACATCAAAAGACTCGCCGTGCTGAGATATATAACGCTGTATTATCTGCAAAGAAAATCACATGGAGAGCATCTGTGTAAGAATGCATCCTCAAGATAAAGTCTGTCAACTCTGATTATTGCCTGTTTGCATCATCCGTGACCTCTGACCTCAACAGAAGTGGATCATGGGAACTGTTGTTTTAAAAAAAGAGGGGGGGTGGGGAGGGGGTGTTAAGAAGCGGTGAAGCTGGTAGCCTGCAGAGCGAGCATGACAGTCATAAGATGTGTGTGTGTGTGTGTGTGTGTGTATGTGTCTGTGTGTGTGTGTGCTGAGAGAGAACAAAGTGTGACTGAGGAGAAATGAGACATGACAGAGTGAAGATGTGAAGTTTATCACGTTTTCTCCTCATGACCCAAAAGCATGAGAACTTCTCACTTCCTTTTACTGATCAATTCAGGCCAAATTTTCATCACTCGTTTCCACCAGGCGGGGAGTTCGCGGAAGTAACTTAGAGCTGCATTCTATCAAAAGGCCACCAGGGGGCGACCGTCTCTATACAAGTCAATGGAGAATTCACCAACTTCTCACTTGATTTCTAACCTCAGTAAACGTTTTCAAAATGTGTTTATGGTCTCAATCGCTAGTTTAAAGCCTTCTTCAATGCAGTATGATGTTCATTTGGGACATTTTGGCCTCCCTGATTTTATATGTGATGATAAAGCAGGGTATGCATTAGGGCGTGGCTACGTCCTGATTGACAGGTTGATTGACCAATGTCCTCGAGATCCAGCCCTCGCAACCATAGCAACCTCCCCGCTCCGCCCATGGCCCCGCCTCATGCCCATATAACCATATAAGTAGAATCCGTGTTTTTATTTTTCCCAGCATGCACCTGAAATTTTCAAGATGGCGCTGCCTAGATTAGAAACTATTGGCTTCCGAGCAGCAGTCCACAAACCAATGGGTGACGTCACGGATGTTACGTCCATTTCTTTTATACAGTCTATGGTTTTGAGATACTTATACTCATCATTCCTGCTTGACTACTACTATTAGCAGCACTAACTGTTTATCTTAACTTCTAATATTTGCATTACAGACTCCTGCAACTTTGATATGAAAAAAAAATTTACTTAACATAAAGAAGCCCATTAGAGGAGGAAAGCTCCAACACAATCCTCTTCATATAATACATCAACTTAAATTGTTACTCTTCTGGCTCAAAATCTGCAACATATGCCGTAATTATCGGAGGAGCGATCTCCGTCAGGAACAAAAGAAGTCCTCGTGTTCCTCCTCCCAACGTTCCTTAGAGGAGCGATCTCCGTCAGGAACAAAAGAAGTCCTCGTGTTCCTCCACCCAACGTTCTCAAAGTCTCACATTATGGAAACAGTGAAAGAAGATGCTGCAGCGCTCGCCTCCTTTCATGATGTGTCATCACATTTTTACCTCAGCTGTTCTCCTTCCCAACAGAGGCGGTTGCTAAGGCTGTGACTGTGTGTGTGTGTGTGTGTGTGTGTGTGTGTGTGTGTGTGTGTGTGTGTGTGTGTATGTGTGTGTATGTGTGTGTTAGTGTGTGTGTGTGTGTGTGTCTGTGTGTGTTAGTGTGTGTGTGTGTCTGTGTGTGTTAGAGTGTGTGTGTGTGTGTGTGTGTGTGTCTGTGTGTCTGTGTGTGTTAGTGTGTGTGTGTGTGTCTGCGTTAGTGTGTGTCTGTGTGTGTGTGTGCGTGTGTGTCTCTGTGCATGTGTCTGTGTGTAGATGTGTGTGCGTGTGTAGATGTGTGTATTAGTGTGTGTGTGTCTGTGTGTGTGTGTGTGTGTGTGTATGTGTGTGTCTGTGTGTGTGTGCATGTGTGCGTGTGCGTCTGTCTGTGTGTCTGTGTGTGTTAGTGTGTGTGTGTCTCTCCCAGTGTTTCAAAGAACGACACTGACCAGCAAAGAGTTTTCTGGGTTTTTTGGACTCTGTTCAAAAATTAATTAGTAGTAAAATGAGCGTAGTAGCGTAGTGAAGCTGGAGCTGCAGACCCAGAGCAGACCCGCCGAGCCACCGAGCCGCCGAGCCGCCAGCCGTGACACACTGACTGCAAACAAGCACACAAATAACTCAACAACATCCACGAGCCAGTGTTCAAAGATCATGACTCAAACTACAAGATATGGATGTTTATGAAGGAAGGAAGGAAGGAAGGGTGGACGGACGGACGGACGGACGGACGGGAGGGAGGGGGGGAGGGAGGAAGGAAGGAAGGAAGGAAGGCAGGGAGGGAGGGAGGGAGGGAGGAAGGAAGGAAGGAAGGAAGGAAGGAAGGGACGAACAAACAAACAAAGGATGGAAAGAAGGACAGAAGGAAGGAAGGAAGGACAAAAGGAGAAAGGAAGGAAGGAAGGAAGAAAGAACAACTACAGGAAGTACAAGTTTTTGTAGTATCCATCCATCCTTCCTTCCTTCCTCCCTTCCTTCCATCCATCCATCCATCCATCCATCCATCCTTCCTTCCTTCCTTCCTTCCTTCCTTCCTCCCTCCCTCCCTTATTTCCTTCCTTCCATCCATCTATCTATCTCACTCCCTTGTTTTCTTTTGGACATGTGTCAGTTTTGACCTGTTGGTGGCGCTAGATGAGAAATCATTAAGATCCAAATTCAACTTTTAACAGCAAACCTTCACGTAACCATGGAGATATCTCACTCTGGAGCAAAACTATAGTCCAAAGAGCCTTAAAAAAAAAAAAAACTTCTATCTCCATTTATATTATTTCCTCTCTGATATCACAGAGAGTCAATTAGAGCTAACGGCCTTCACCTGAACTCCCCTCATCAATAATTATATTATTAATAATTAGTCCTGACCAGTGTGGAGTATGAGCTCCAGGCCGTATCAGTCATCTAATCAGACAAAGCTGCAGGTTGTGTAACGGCGGTTTAATCCGAGCCGTCGTTCTTGGACGTGAGCTGGCTCTCAGCGAGGGATCGTCTCTCTGGAGCTCCGCCAATCAGAAGCTCTAACTGGGTTTCTAGACCAAAAATAAAAAATCTTTGGCAACCTGCTGCTGCCAAGATCTGCCAAAGAGCCGACCCCCCCCCCCCCCCGCCACGCACGGGTCAGCGTAATTGCTCCATTATACAATCTCCTCTTTAATATAAAAATGACTCGCTTTTTTTTTGGTGTGTGTACTTTTGCCAACATTTCTCTAATTTGCTGGTTTTCTGCAGCTGTGCACGCTTCTTCCTCTCACATACAAACTGTCCCGTAGCCATAAGTGGGTGAGTGTGTGTGAATGTGTGTGTGTGTGTGTGTGTGTGCTGTCTTAGGCTACTTTTGGGGACACATTTCAAACTTAAAACCAGTTAATTGAGGAAATTAGTGGCAAAAACTGTGTCCGAAATTGGAAAAAAAGCTGATTTTTTGGGTCAGCATTCCCAATACGTCTCCAGGAAATGAATATAAGTCTATGTAATGTGTCCTAAAGTGACCATGAGCTGATATGTGTGTGTGTATATGTTGTCTTGGGCTACTTTTAGGGACACATTTCACACTTAAAACCAGTTAATTGAGGAAATTAGTGATAAAAGTTGTGTCCGAAATTGGAAAAAAGCTGATTTTTGGGTCAGTAGTTCCCAATACGTCTATGTAATGTGTCCTAAAGAGACCATGAGTCGATATATGTGTGTGTGTGTATTGTCTTAGGCTACTTTTAGGGACACATTTCACACTTAAAACCAGTTAATTGACGTTTGTTAGTGACAAAAACTGGAAAAAAGCTGATTTTTTGGGTCAGTAGTTCCCAATACATCTCCAGGAAATTAACATAAGTCTGTATAATGTGTCCTAAAGTGACCATGAGCTGATAAATGTGTGTGTAAATGTGTGTGTATTGTCTTAGGCTACTTTTAGGGACACATTTCAGACTTAAAACCAGTTAACTGAGGAAATTGGTGACAAAAGTTGGTTCCCAAAATGGAAAAAAAGCAGATTTTTGGGTGAGTAATTAAGGTTAGAGTGAGAGTAAGTCTCCAGGAAATGAATATAAGTCTATGTAATGTCCCCAAAAGTGTGTGTTACTACTTTTAGGGACACATTTCACACTTAAAACCAGTTAGTTGGGGAAAGATTGTGGAAAAAAGCTGCTTTTTGGGGTCAGCAATTAAAGTTAGGGTCACAATAAGTCTCCAGGAAGTGACCCCAAAGTGACCATGAGCCGATATATGTGTGTGTATAGGTTGTCTTAAGCTACTTTTGGGGACACATTTCAAACTGAAGACTAATTGGGGAAATCTTGTTCAATTGGGGACAAAACGTGTGGAAAAAGCTGGGGTTTTTGGGCTCAGCTGTTAAAATTAGGGTCCCAATAAGTCTCCAGGAAATGAATGTAAGTCTATGTAATGTCCCCAGAAGTGACCATAACCTGTACGTGTGTGTGCAGCATCTTCAACTAATTGCCATAATTGTACAAGTGGAGAAGAGGCAGTCTGAAAAGGGGGAAGAGCTTTATGAGGTGAGGGGCTTTGTAGTAGGGGGGAAGGGGGGGGGGGGGGGGTGCAACCTCAGCAGGAGGGTTTCCTCTGGTCTGAAATGTCACCTCGCTGAACCCTGTCGACCTCCGTCACCTCGCTGTCTGAACGCGGCCGACTCGAGGCAACGTGTCACGAAGCTGACACTGCGCTGACAAGAGTGGAGCGACAAGAATCTCCTCCATCTCTCTCTCTCTCTCTTTATGTCTCTCTCTCTCTCATTGTGCAGCTGCTGCCACGCAACATTTCCTTCCGTCCTTCCTTCATTCCTTTCCTTCCTCCCTTCCTTCTTTCCTCCGTCCTCCTTTCCTTCTTTACTCCTTACTTCCTTCCTTCCTTCCTTCTGTCTGTCCTTCCTTCCTCCCTCTTTCTCTCTTTCTTTCCTTCATCTCTTTCCTCCCTTCCTTCTTTCCTTCCTCCATCCCCCTTTCTTCCTTCTTTCCTTCCTTCATCTTTTCCTTTCTCCCTCCTACCTTCCTTCCTTTCCCCTACCTTCCTTCCTCCTGTCCTTCTTTCCTCCCTTCCTTCTTTACTCCTTCCTTCCTTCCTTCCTTCCTCCTGTCCTTCCTTCCTTCCTCCCGCCTGTCCTTCTTCCTTCCTTTCTTCCTTCCTTCTTTACTCCTTCCTTCCTGTCCTTCCTCCTTTCCTTCCTCCGCTTTTTCATACC
>NW_026518509.1:2500-5000 GCF_027409825.1 Scomber japonicus | reverse complement strand
TTCCTTCTGTCTGTCTTTCCTTCCTTCCTTCCTTCCTTCCTTCCTTCCTTCCTTCCTGCCTGCCTCTAAAGATGTTTTAACCTTTAGAGGCATTTCTTAGAGTGAAGGTGTCAAACATGAGGCTCGTGGGCCAGAATCGGACCGCTGAGGGGTCCAATCCGGCCCACTCTCCTTCCTGTGTTCTTTTCCTTCCTTCCTTCCTTCTGTCCTTCCTTCCTTCCTCCCTGTTTTCCTTCTGTGCTTCCTTTCTTTCTTTCTTCCCTCCTTCCTTCCGTCCTTTCTTCCTTCTGTCCTTCCTTCCTTCCTTCCTTCCTTCCTTCTGTCCTTCCTTCCTTCCTCCCTTTTTTCCTTCTGTGCTTCCTTCCTTCTGTCCCTTCTTCCTTCCTCCCTTTTTTCCTTATGTCCATCCTCCCTTCCTTTACTCCTTCCTCCCTTCCCTCTTTTCTTCCCTCCATCTGTCCTTCTTTCCTTTATTCCTTCCCTTCCTCCTTTTTCTTCTGTCCTTCCTTCCTTTTTTCCTTCTGTCTATCCTCCCTTCCCTCCTTCCTTCCTTTATTCCTTCAGTCTATCCTCCCTTCCCTCCTTCCTTCCTTTATTCCTTCCTCCCTTCCCTCTTTTCTTCCCTCCATCTGTCCTTCTTTCCTTTATTCCTTCCCATCCTCCTTTTTCTTCTGTCCTTCCTTCCTTTTTTCCTTCTGTCTATCCTCCCTTCCCTCCTTCCTTCCTTTATTCCTTCCTCCCTTCCCTCTTTTCTTCCCTCCATCTGTCCTTCTTTCCTTTATTCCTTCCCTTCCTTCCTTCCTTCTGTCCTTCCTTCCTCCCTTCTTCCCGTTGGTTTAAGGATATAAGACACTGCACGCTCACTGAAGACTCATAAAGGGATGAAACTAAGTTGCTTTCAGAGGTAAAATATGCCTGAAATTCTTCTTCAGCTGAGAAAATTAAAGTTTTGATCTTTCAGGCGGCTGCAGATGGTCGCTTAGCTAGAGTCCAGTTTGACGTGTTTCCTTTGGGGACGTTGGGTCTCTTTGAATTAAACAGTCTAGACCTGCTCTATGTGAGAAAAGCCTTGAGATCACTTCATTATATAAAAATAGTGACTGGACTTCTCCTGGGAGTCAAAAGCATGAGAATCAAAGGGTCTGTTCAAACCGCATCCTTTCCTACTACTCGTACTAACTCTGACGTCATTTGAAGTATGTAGTGTGTTTCAACTGTGTAGTGATTTAGAGTATGTGAGAAGTTCCTGGATGGTTTACTAGATTCTCCAGAAATGCAGAGTATGCATCAAGAGCTGACTACTCACACTCACATTACCCAAGATGCAACGCTACTACTCACACTCACATTACCCAAGATGCAACGCTACTACTCACACTCACATTACCCAAGATGCAACGCTACTGACTACTCACACTCACATTACCCAAGATGCAACGCTACTACTCACACTCACATTACCCAAGATGCAACGCTACTACTCACACTCACATTACCCAAGATGCAACGCTGCTACTCACACTCACATTACCCAAGATGCAACGCTGCTACTCACACTCACATTACCCAAGATGCAACGCTGCTACTCACACTCACATTACCCAAGATGCAACGCTACTACTCACACTCACATTACCCAAGATGCAACGCTACTACTCACACTCACATTACCCAAGATGCAACGCTACTACTCACACTCACATTACCCAAGATGCAACGCAACTACTCACACTCACATTACCCAAGATGCAACGCTACTACTCACACTCACATTACCCAAGATGCAACGCAACTACTCACACTCACATTACCCAAGATGCAACGCAACTACTCACACTCACATTACCCAAGATGCAACGCTACTACTCACACTCACATTACCCAAGATGCAACGCAACTACTCACACTCACATTACCCAAGATGCAACGCTACTACTCACACTCACATTACCCAAGATGCAACACTACTACTCACACTCACATTACCCAAGATGCAACGCTACTACTCACACTCACATTACCCAAGATGCAACACTACTACTCACACTCACATTACCCAAGATGCAACGCTACTACTCACACTCACATTACCCAAGATGCAACGCTACTACTCACACTCACATTACCCAAGATGCAACGCTACTACTCACACTCACATTACCCAAGATGCAACGCTACTACTCACACTCACACTCACATTACCCAAGATGCAACGCTACTACTCACACTCACATTACCCAAGATGCAACGCTACTACTCACACTCACATTACCCAAGATGCAACGCTACTACTCACACTCACATTACCCAAGATGCAACGCTACTACTCACACTCACATTACCCAAGATGCAACGCTACTACTCACACTCACATTACCCAAGATGCAACACAACTACTCACACTCACATTACCCAAGATGCAACGCTACTACTCACACTCACATTACCCAAGGTGCAACGCTACTACTCACACTCAAATTACCCAAGATGCAACGCTACT
>NW_026518508.1:45000-47814 GCF_027409825.1 Scomber japonicus | reverse complement strand
GAAGGAAGGAAGGAAGGATGGTAGAAAGGAAAGAAGGCAGGAAGGAAGGAAGGAAGGAAGAGCTCAGTGTGATTAATCTGCATTTATACATCCAAATAATGACTCTGGTGAGGTCAGAGGTCAGAGGTCAGACCTGGTAGTTCTTTCCGAACAGCTGCATGCCGACGACGGCGAAGATGAAGACGATGATGGCGAGGACGAGCGTCAGGTTGCCGAGGGCGCCCATCGAGTTCCCGATGATCTTTATCAGAGTGTTGAGAGTCGGCCACGAGCGGGCGAGCTTAAAAACACGAAGCTGGAAGAAAAAGAGAATAAAAACTATCTTAACCCTCCGAGTCAAGGAAGGAAGGGAGGAAGGAAGGTAGGGAGGGAGGAAGGTAGAACAGTAGGAAAGGAAAGAAGGAAGGGAGGGAGGGAGGAAGGTAGGAAAGGAGGAAAGGAAAGGAGGAAGGGAGAGAGGGAGGAAGGAAGGAAGGGAGGGCGGGAGGAAGGGAGGAAGAAGGAAGGAGAGGAATGAAGGAAGGGAGGAAGGAAAGGAAGGAAGGGAGGAAGGAAAGGAAGGAAGGGAGGAAGGAAGGAAGGGAGGGATGAAAGAAAGAGAGAAGGAGGGAGGAAGGACAGACGGAAGGAAGGAATGAAGGAAGGGAGGGAGAGATGGAAGGAGGGAGGAAGGATGGATGGATGGTAGGAAGGAAGGAATGAAGGAAGGAAGGTAGGAAAGGAGGAAAGGAAAGGAAAGGAAGGTAGGGAAGGAGGAAAGGACGGAAGGAAGGGAGGAAGGAAAGGAAGGAAGGTAGGAAAGGAGGAAAGGAAAGGAAAGGAAGGTAGGGAAGGAGGAAAGGATGGAAGGAAGGGAAAATATACAGTAAGAGTAGAAAAAGGTTAAAAAAAGAGGACGACAAAATCATAAATCAGGAAGAACAGGACAGAAGAATGAAAAAGGGCAAGTGTGTGTGTGTGTGTGTGTGTGTGTGTGTGTGTGTGTGTGTGTGTGTGTGTGTGTGTGTGTGTGTATCAGTGTGTGTGTGTGTGTTTATCAGTGTGTGTGTGTGTGTGTGTGTGTGTGTGTGTGTGTGTGTGTGTGTGTGTGTGTGTGTGTGTGTGTTGCTGCTGGCAGGACCTGACAACACTCAGAGTGACACGTTGACAGATCGACGCAGACAGACGTAGACAAGCTCCGAGGATTCCTGTGTGTGTGTGTGTGTGTGTGTGTGTGTGTGTCGGGGTCGATGCTGTTGTTGCCGTCGCTGCTGCCCCCCCCCCTCTGCCCCCCCCCTCGTCTCGCTCATCTTCCTCCATCACTTATCAGCAGCCAATCATCAGGTCGGCTGCACACTGTCTCTCTCTCCTCTCATGAACTGCTAACAGTGACTCTCATTACTTCACCCTCACACTGGAAACGACACTTAACACACATTATTATACGTGTGTGTGTGTGTGTGTGTGTGTGTGTGAGTGTGTGTGTGTGTGTGTGTGTGTGTGTGTGTGTCAAATCAGCTGATATCATTTAGTTTAACCAAAGCTGAAAAGAACTGAAAAAAGACCAAATTCATAGTTCCTTCCTCTCCTTCTTCCTCTCCTTCCTCTCCTTCTTCTCCTTCTTCCTCTCCTTCCTCTCCTTCCTCTCCTTCTTCTCCTTCCTCTCCTTCTCCTCCTTCTTCCTCTCCTTCCTCTCCTTCTTCTTCTCCTCCTTCCTCCTTCTTCCTCTCCTTCCTCTCCTTCCTCTCCTTCTTCCTCTCCTTCCTCTCCTTCTTGGAAACACCGATTTTTAGGTTTTACTCATTAACCCTCCTGTTGTCCTCGAGTCAAGGAAGGGAGGAAGAAAGAAGGAAAGGAAGAAGGAAGGAAAGGAGGGAAGAAGGAAGGGAGAAAAGGAAAGGAAAGAACGAAGGGAGGAAGGAAAGAGGGAAGGAAGAAGGATAGGGGGGAGGGAGGAAAGAAGGAAGGAGGGAGGAATGGAGAAGGATGGAAAGAAGGACAGAGGAAAGAAGGAAGGGAGGCAGGTAGAGGGGAGGAAAGAAAGAGTGAAGGAGGAAGGAAGGAAGGACAGACAGAAGGAAGGAAGGAAGGAAGGAATATGAGGTGTTAGGTTTGAAGGTATTCACCAGTCTGAAGGAGAGGAAGGAAAGGAAGGAGAGGGATAAGGAGAGGAAGGAGAGGAAGGAGAAGAAGGAGAAGAAGAAGGAGAGGAAGGAGAGGAAGGAAAGGAAGAAGGAGAGGAAGAGAGGAAGAAGGAGAGGAAGGAAGTATAGTGTTCATGCTGTTTGAAGGTGTTCACCAGTCTGAAGGAGAGGAAGGAAAGGAAGGAGAGGAAGGAGAGGAAGGAGAGGAAGGAGAGGAAGGAAAGGAAGGAGAGGAAGGAAAGGAAGGAAGTATAGTTTTCATGCTGTTTGAAGGTGTTCACCAGTCTGAAGGAGAGGAAGGAGAGGAAGGAGAGGAAGGAGAGGAAGGAGAAGAAGGAGAGGAAGGAGAGGAAGGAGACGAAGGAAGGAAGGAAGGAAGGAAGGAAGGAAGGAAGGAAGGAAGGAAGGAAGTATGAAGGTGTTCAACAGTCTGAAGGAGAGGAAGGAGAGGAAGGAAAAGAAGGAGAAGAAGGAGAAGAAGAAGGAGAGGAAGGAGAGGAAGAAGGAAGGAGAGGGATAAGGAGAGGAAGGAGAGGAAGGAGATGAAGGAAAGGAAGGAGAGGGATAAGGAGAGGAAGGAGAGAAAGGAAAGGAAGGAGAGGGATAAGGAGAGAAAGGAAAGGAAGGAAGTATAGTTTTCATGCTGTTTGAAGGTATTCACCAGTCTGAAGGAGAGGAAGAAGGAGAGGAA
>NW_026518508.1:37500-40000 GCF_027409825.1 Scomber japonicus | reverse complement strand
CAGAAATATTA
Source organism: Scomber japonicus (assembly GCF_027409825.1). Taxonomy (NCBI): domain Eukaryota; kingdom Metazoa; phylum Chordata; class Actinopteri; order Scombriformes; family Scombridae; genus Scomber; species Scomber japonicus. The sequence continues at coordinate 39,989 of NW_026518508.1, read as the reverse complement.
GATATGTTAAATAAACCCTCTACTGTAAAATCATTTCTAGGTTTTATTATATTAATATTTTAAAGTACTTTCCTTGTTTTCCTTCCTTCCATCTGTCCTTCCTCCCAGTCTTGCTACCTGCCTTCTTTCCTTCCTTCTTTCCTTCTGTATGTCCTTCCTTCCTTCTTCCCTTTCTTGCTCCCTTCCATCCTTCCTTCCTTCCTTCTGTATGTCCTTCCTTCCTTCCTTTTTTCCTTTCTTCATCCCATTCTTCCTTCTGTCCTTCTTTCCTACCTTCCTTTCTTCCTTTTGTCCTTCCTCCCTTTCATCCATCTGTCCTTCCTTCCTACCTTCCTTTCTTCCTTTCATCCATCTGTCCTTCCTTCCTTCCTCCCTCCCTTTCATCCATCTGTCCTTCCTTCCTACCTTCCTTTCTTCCTTTCATCCATCTGTCCTTCCTTCCTTCCTCCCTCCCTTTCTTGCTCCCTGCCTTCCTTCCTTCCTTTCTTTTTTCCTTTCTTCCCCCCTTTCTTCCTTCTGTCCTTCTTTCCTACCTTCCTTTCTTCCATCTGTCCTTCCTTCCTACCTTCCTACCTTCCTTCTTTCCTTTTGTCCTTCCTCCCTTCCTTTTTTCCTTTCTTCCTCCCATTCTTCCTTCTGTCCTTCTTTCCTACCTTCCTTTTGTCCTTCCTCCCTTTCATCCATCTGTCCTTACTTTCTTCCTTCCTTCCTTCCTTCCTTTCTTTTTTCCTTTCTTCCCCCCTTTCTTCCTTCTGTCCTTCTTTCCTACCTTCCTTTCTTCCATCTGTCCTTCCTTCCTACCTTCCTTCTTTCCTTTTGTCCTTCCTCCCTTCCTTTTTTCCTTTCTTCCTCCCATTCTTCCTTCTGTCCTTCTTTCCTTCCTTCCTTTTGTCCTTCCTCCCTTTCATCCATCTGTCCTTACTTTCTTCCTTCCTTCCTTTCTTGCTCCCTGCCTTCCTTCCTTCTTTCCTTCCTTCCTTCCTTCCTTCCTCCCTTTCTTGCTCCCTGCCTTCCTTCCTTCCTTCCTTTCTTCCTTCCTTTTTTCCTTTCTTCCTCCCTTTCATCCTTCTGTCCTTCCTTCCTACCTTCCTTTCTTTCTTCCTTCCTTCCTCCCTTTCTTGCTCCCTGCCTTGCTTCCTTCCTTCCTTTCTTCCTTCCTTTTTTCCTTTCTTCCTCCCATTCTTCCTTCTGTCCTTCTTTCCTACCTTCCTTTCTTCCTTTTGTCCTTCCTTCCTTCCTACCTTCCTTTCTTGCTCCCTGCCTTCCTTCCTTCCTTCCTTTCTTCCTTCCTTTTTTCCTTTCTTCCTCCCTTTCATCCTTCTGTCCTTCCTTCCTACCTTCCTTTCTTTCTTCCTTCCTTCCTCCCTTTCTTGCTCCCTGCCTTGCTTCCTTCCTTCCTTCCTTTTTTCCTTTCTTCCTCCCATTCTTCCTTCTGTCCTTCTTTCCTACCTTCCTTTCTTCCTTTTGTCCTTCCTCCCTTTCATCCATCTGTCCTTCCTTCCTTCCTTCCTTCCTTCCTTCCTTTCTTCCTTCCGTCTGTCTGTCCATCCTTCCCTTCTGTATGTCCTTCCTTCCTTCCTTTATTCCTTTCTTCCTCCCTTTCATCCACCTGTCCTTCCTTCCTACCTTCCTTTCTTTCTTCCTTCCTTCCTTCCTTCCTTTCTTGCCCCCTGCCTTCCTTCCTTCCTTCCTTTCTTCCTTCCTTCCTCCCTTCCTTCCTTCCATCTGTCTGTCCATCCTTCCTTCTCATTCCTTCCTTCTTTCCTTCCTTCCTCCCTTTCTTCCTTCTGTCCTTCCTTCCTTCCTCCCTGCCTTCCTTCCTCCCTTTCTTGCTCCCTGCCTTCTTTCCTTCCTTCCTTCCTTTTTCCTTTCTTCCTCCCATTGTTCCTTCTGTCCTTCTTTCCTACCTTCCTTTCTTCCTTTTGTCCTTCCTCCCTTTCATCCATCTGTCCTTCCTTCCTACCTTTCTTCCTTCCTTGCTCCCTGCCTGCCTTCCTTCCTTTTGTCCTTCCTCCCTTTCATCCATCTGTCCTTCCTTCCTAACTTCCTTTCTTCCTTCCTCCCTTTCTTGCTCCCTGCCTTCCTTCCTTCTTTTCTTCCTCCCTTTCTTCCCTTTGTCCTTCCTCCCTTTCATCCATCTGTCCTTCCTACCTTCCTTCCTTCCTTCCTTCCTTACAAAAAGAAACTGCATGTATCAGAGTTTTATTATGAAGCTCATTTGTGAATGTAGAGACTGGAGGGAACCAACAGGAGGAGTTGAGTCAGAAGCTGAACTGAGCTCAGACACACATCCTGGCTGATCGCTGGCTCACTCTAACGTACACTCATGTGTTTCGGCTGTTTGGGGCAAATAAACAAAAGTGATCCGGCCGTCAGACGAAGCGCTCTTTGTCCTTCCTCCCTTTCATCCATCTGTCCTTCCTTCCTCCCTTCCTTCCTCCCATTCTTCCTTCTGTCCTTCTTTCCTGCCTTCCTGCCTTCCTTTTGTC
>NW_026518508.1:17500-32500 GCF_027409825.1 Scomber japonicus | reverse complement strand
AAGGAAAGAGAGAGAAAGGAACGAAAGACAGAAGGAAGAAAGGGGGATGGAGGACGGAAGGAAGGGAGGAAAGGAAAAAAGGAAGGAAGGAAGGATGGAGGAAAGAAGTAAGTAAGGAAGGAAGGTAGGAGGGAGGGAGGGAGGAAAGAAGGTAGAAGGGAGGAAGGAAGGAAAGAAAGACATAGGAAAAGAAGGAAGGAAGGAAGAACGACAGGGGAAAGAAGTAAGGAAGGAAAGAAGAGAGAACAAGAAAGAGAGGAAGGTAGGGGGGAGGAAGGACAGAAGGAAGGAAGAAAGGGAGAAGAAGGAAAGAAAGAGAGAAGGAGAGAGGAAGCACAGATGGAAGGAAGGAAGGAAGGAAGGAAGGAAGGAACAGTCAAAACAGACGGGTCAATTTGACCCGGGAGGACGACAGGAGGGTTAAGGATGTGTCCACTCAGAGGTGAGAGACTGTCCATCAGGGGAACAGACGAGGCCTTTCAGCTTCGGTTAGTCCTGAATCAGAGGACGTGTATCTGGAGCTTCTGTGGTTGCAGGACAGTAAAGCCACACATGTAGGACAAGATCAGAGGAAGCCATGTGTGAGGGAGTTTTCCATATTTAGGGTCAAGCATGGGGCCTTGAGGTCACAGTAAAGGCAGCACTATCATCTTGAGACGATGAAGGCAACTGTCTGTGGTGTTTTGAGGGATGTAGGAGTCACTTTGATGACTAAGGTCAGAGAATATGACTGTCTGACTCCCTAAACCTACAGATGGGTACTGCATTTCTTAGTTTGTAGAATAATGAACCGATAGGCTAATTCCTTATGCTGTAGATGCACTGAGTACAATGATACTACAGTATCTGTGAAGGCTTAAGGAGGATAGTGTCCTCAGAATCGTGGTGGTATCTGGAGCTTCTGTTCTGGCCAGGACAGCAAATCCACAAATGTAGGACAAGATCAAGGAAGCCATGTGTGAGGGAGTTTTCCATATTTAGGGTCAAGCATGGGGCTTTGAGGTCACACAGTAAAGGCAGCACTATCATTTTGAGACGATGAAGGCAACTGTCTGTGGTGTTTTGGGGGAAAGCAGGACTCACTTTGGCTGCGTTCACACTGCAAGCCAAAATCCAATTTTTAGACAATCTAGATTGGAACCAGTTGGTGTTGCTAGGTGATATCACTGGAGGCAACGGAGGACGTAAACATCAGTCCATGGACAGAGGACCAAACCATATTCTTAATCTTTGGGGAGATGGCTCGGTTCAAGAGAAGCTTGAGGGTTTGTTGTTGCTGTCGCAATTATTGCCACGGCAACCTGTCAGATTGGTCATTAATGTGGCCCAGTCTGAACAGAGCCAAATCCCATTTGGACACTTGCTAAAAACAGTGTGAACAGTCAGGACTAAAAATATGAGAAGGAATCAGATTTGAAACAAGGTCAGAGAGTAAGACTGTCTGACTCCCTGAACCAATAGGCAAATTCCATATGCTGTAGATGCATTGAGTACAAACATCCCAGATAGCAAAATTCTTTTGGCCCATATCTGGCCCACACCTGACATGTTCACAGCATGGAATGATGGCACTTGGGCGGTCCGCTCATGTTTGCCAAAAGTGGGCCATAACCAAGCCATCACAATGCCAGATGTCAACCAAAAACACACCAAATAAACCAGTTCGGCCAAGACTGGCCCAAATATGTTTCAACAAAGGTGGGCCAAGTATGTTTCCTTATATGTGGGCCTCTTTAGGCTCACATCCGGATTAGTCATTGCCATACTTGCCATATTTCGGCCAAAGATGGGCCATATTCGTTTTGTGATATTTGGCCCAAATGTAGCATTTACTACATGGGCCAGTTTAGGTTCACGTCTGTTTTGTCCGGGCCAGAAGAATGCCTACAGTGCCGGATCATTGCCTCAAGTGGCCCACATTCACATGCTATCTGGGATTTATAGACGTTAGAGTATTCATGGAGCTATGTGTGAAAGCTTAAAGATTATCCTCAGAGGACAGTTTCCTCAGAGTCATAGTGGTATCAAGCATCAGACGGTGTATTGATCATACTTTGATTCTCCTCGGCTGAACTTCAATAAACATTTACAGCTTAAGACATCCTGGACTCCACTAATGAGGTTAACCATCGATGAACAGATTCCCCTCTACACCACGAAGGAAGACTTTCTGTCAGCTGACTCAGGATGGAGCGGTGTTTCAATAAACTGGAGGACAGATTTTAAAAAGACTCATCCTCACTTTCAGTACTATATCATTTGGGTGAAGCTCTAAAAACAATAGCTCCAACACATTTCCCCTAATATAACCAACAGCATCATTTCATGGGGCCTGACAAATGTCTACACCTCTACTTCATTTGGTTGACATTATTAGGACTGCTTTTTCTCAGACTTGACAGTTTTCAGTCCATGAACAGTAATTTGGCATTTACGTGTTACATTGATGAAGCAACCTGAGAGTCTGGAGGCTCTGGATGTTGGTTGGGGGGTAGTGTTGGTGGACATGAGCCTTCAGTCTCTACATGGGCTGCCAGACCAGCAGGATGATGTATCCCAATTTTTTTTTAAGAAAGTGGACCGCAGGGTTTGTTCCAATTATCAGGGTCTCACAGGATGCAAGCAGACAGGAAATGCCAGAGTGCTATCACTGTCAAAACTCACAGTGGATGTCCTCTTTATTTGTGGATACTGAAAACAGGAGGGGTCCATGTGCTTTATTGAGTTTTTAAGGGTTTCTTGTCGGGTGTACTGCTGCAATATGGAGCGTTAGGATGAATGATATGAGCCTTTTGGTCTATTCCAGTAAAGTTTAGGACTTAGAAGGATGTGCATTGGCATTTATTTCCCTTTGGAGGGACTGATTCATTGAGAGAAGACATAAAAACAGCAGATCTTTGTGATCCATTTGATGATGGATGCAGAGTTTCATCAGTTTGGTTTTGATGGAAAATTCAAATCTTCTAAGGTCAACCGTTCCAACTGGACCCAATAGAGATCACCTTTGCAGCAATTACAGCAATCTAAAATCAAAGGTTTCATTTGGTTTGAAAGAAACTTCTCAATAATTGTTCTCTGCTTGTGGTCCAGTAGTCCTCAAGTCAATGTTGACCCGGGAAGACAACAGGCGTTAACTCAAAAATGAGGTTTACTTTCCTCTTTTTTTTTGGATACTGAAAACAGGAGGCGTCCATGTCCTTTATTGAGTTTTTAAGGGTTTCTTGTCGGGTGTACTGCTGCAATATGGAGAGTTAGGATGATTGATATGAGCCTTTTGGTCTTTGTGTCTGGACGTCAAGATGTCGAGATCTATTCCAGTAAAGTCTAGGACTCATAAGGATATGCATTGGCATTTCTTTTCCTTTGGAGGGACTGATTCATTGAGAGAAGACATAAAAACATCAGATCTTTGTCATCCATTTGATGATGGATGCAGAGTTTCATCAGTTTGGCTTTGGTGGAAAATTCAGATCTTCTAAGGTCGACCGTTCCAACTGGACCCAATAGAGACCTTTGCAGTAAGGACAGCAATCTCATGGAATAATTTGCAATGTCTCCTTAAAATCAAAGGTTTCATTTGGTTTGAAAGAAACGTCTCAATAATTGTTCTCTGCTTGTGGTCCAGTAGTCCTCAAGTCAATGTTGACCCGGGAAGACATCAGGCTCAAAAATGAGGTATACTTTCCTCTTTTTTTTTGGATACTGAAAACTGGAGGGGTCCTTGTGCTTTCTTGAGTTTTTAAGGGTTTCTTGTCGGGTGTACTGCTGCAATATGGAGCGTTAGGATGATTGATACGAGCCTTTTGGGCTTTGTGTCTGGACGTCAAGATGTCGAGATCTATTCCAGTAAAGTTTAGGACTCAGAAGGATATGCATTGGCATTTCTTTTCCTTTGGAGGGACTGATTCATTGAGAGAAGACATAAAAACAGCAGATCTTTGTGATCCATTTGATGATGGATGCAAAGTTTCATCAGTTTGGTTTTGGTGGAAAATTCAGATCTTCTAAGGTCGACCTCCCAACTGGACAGCAATCTCATGGAATAATTTGCAATGTCTCCTTAAAATCAAAGGTTTCATTTGGTTTGAAAGAAACTTCTCAATAATTGTTCTCCCATAGGTGGTCCCATAGAAGACAACAGGCCTTTAAATGAGGCAATCTATTGACCATCATTTCTAAGAGATATGTGTAAAACCTGTGGTAATATGTTGGAATCAAGTTGGCTAAAAAGGACAAACACAGAATCGGGTGATAATTTAATCCCAATGTTTTATAATCAGTCAAACCAAAGCAGGTCAATTTTCACCCTGGAGCACTAAAGTTACAATAGGAAGGTTCACATGTGTGTCTATCTTTGTGTAAACAGGGTCAACCTCGTCTGTATAAATAAAAGTTATATGAAGTATGGTTAAAATATCAGCAATCAGCAGCTTTAACACCAGAATCATCCAACAAATCATGTTTCAGTCGACCCGTCCTGTCTGCAGTAAAGGTTATGTTTCCTTTAGAGAGGTCTAGCACTTAATGCAACACTGCTGACCTATGGATAAAAGCCTCTGTTAAATGGTATGCATCCTTTAGATCTTTACATATATGGAAATATTGATATATCCAGAGAGCAGAGCTGAAGAGCACACACACCAAACGACAGCAACAACAAACACAGAAAGCATTAGCTGACATTGATTCTGTCAGCTCAGTAATGTCCCGACATGATCCTCTACACACAGCCTTACATAACACACACACACACACACACACACACACACAAACACACTGCCAGCTAAATGCTATGTAAACATCTGTGAGGATTAGAGGCCTTATCCCATAAAGAACTTAGAGACTCCAGACTGCAATCGGATCCCGGTGACATGACTCAGCCTTTTATGTGACACCTGAACTGCTCCAAATTGAATCGGAGAAGTTTGGACTGTTTACGCTGCAGAGGTATGAAGCTACATTAAAACAGCAGGCGAGGCGACAGAAAGACGATATATAACGGCTGCTACAGTCGACTGAATGACTCAACGATGATTCTTGAGATTGTGGGAGAAGCTTAACCCTCCTGTTGTCCTCAGGTCAAGGAAGGATAGAAGGAAGGAAAAGAGGAAGGAGAGAAAGAAGGAAGGAAGGAAAGGAGTAAGGAGGGAGGAAGGAAGGAAGGAAGGAAGGAAGGAAGGAAGGAAGGACAAGAGGAAGGAAGGAAAGGAGTAAGGAGGGAGGGAGGGAGGAGGGAAGGAAGGAAAGAAGGAAGGAAGGAAAGGAGTAAGGAGGGAGGGAGGAAGGAAGGAAGGAAGGAAGGAAGGCAGGAAAGGAGTAAGGACGAAAAGAGGAAGGAATTTAGGAGAGAAGGGAGGAAGGAAAGAAGGAGGAAGGAAAGGAGGAAGGAAGGAAGGAAGCAAGGAAGAACAGTCAAAAGAGATGGGGTCAATTTGACCCGGGAGGACGACACAAAGGTTAATTCACATCAGTGCCTCAAAACGATGTTCACGATATACTGACATCGCCCTCTAGTGGTCGTAGTAATTATGACAGGAAGGAATCAGGTGACATTATGAGTCCTGTTTCCATTAAAGAAGTTCCCGGGTCAAATTTAGGAGGCGGGAACTTTACAGGAACGTCCTCTCACTTGGTTCTCTCAGCTGTTGTCTCTCCGATGCAGGAAGTAGGAACCTGATAAGACCCAACAGACTCTGAGGCATCGCCGAGGCAACGCACCAAAAGCGTAACAAAACCCAATCAGTACCAAGTCAACCTCAAGCCCCAGTCAGGAATTTTTCGGCATCGCAATGCATACATACCCCGAGGTAGTGACTTGTGTTTTGCCTCCAGTAAAAGTTTCGGGAGATTGTCTTGCAGGGCCGCGTAAAATTACCTCGAAGTTCCTGCAGTGGAAACGACCCTATGGAGTCCATGTAGGGAGGAGCTGGTTGGACAAGAGAGTCAACATAACCACAATCGTCCCCCAACCTTAACTTTATTATTGGAACCAAACAAGGTCCAGACCAGGCGGGGAGTACCTATCCTCTGAAAAGAAGCCAATGCGGAAGTAACTTAGAGCTGCATTCTATCAAAAGGCCACCAGGGGGCGACCGTCTCTATACAAGTCAATGGAGAATTCACCAACTTCTCACTTGATTTCTAACCTCAGTAAACGTTTTCAAAATGTGTTTATGGTCTCAATCGCTAGTTTAAAGCCTTCTTCAATGCAGTATGATGTTCATTTGGGACATTTTGGCCTCCCTGATTTTATATGTGACGATAAAGCAGGCTACGTGGCTACGTTGTGATTGACAGGGTGATTGACCAATGTCCTTGAGATCCAGCCCTCGCAACCAATCGCAGCCTCCCCGCTCCGCCGTTAGTCCCGCCCATACTTCCGTCCATGACCCCGCCTCATGCCCATATAAGTAGAATCCGTGTTTTTATTTTTCCCGGCATGCACCTGAAATTTTCAAGATGGCGCTGCCTAGATTAGAAACTATTGGCTTCCGAGCAGCAGTCCACAAACCAATGGGTGACGTCACGGATGTTACGTCCATTTCTTATATACAGTCTGTGGTCCAGACACGAGAGTCAAAATAATGACAATCATCACCTAACCTTAACCACACAGGTATTATTGCAACCATGACGACAAAGGTCAAGAAACCCTAACTAAGAAGAACATTTCAACTAAAAGGAAGTGATGTGGAAATAAACTGATTGCTAAGAATAGTGATGGGAAATAATGATTCCTTGAACACTAGCTAAGAAGTTCAACATATCAACTAAGAACACGATGATATGTCAATGTTGTGTCACCATCACCAAAGTAGGACTGGCCAATGGGAGCACCGGTACGTTGGTCGCTATGTAGGCCGCTTGAACCCATTATACAAAAACAAGAGTGAGATAGATGTGTTCTGGTTCCTGATGAAAACTCGTAGCTATACAATCAAGCTAATACGAGTTTAAGTAGAACAACACTAATACTTTAACCCTTAAACAGACAACGTGCACCAGGAGATACAGACTCTTTAACCTTCCTGTTGTCCTCCTGGGTCCTTCCTCTGTCCTTCCTTCCTTCCTTCCTTCCTTCCTTCCTTCCTTCCTTCCGTCCTTCCTTCCTTCCTTCCTTCCTTCCTTCCTTCCTCTGTCCTTCCTTCCTTTGTCCGTCCTTCCTTCCTTCCTTCCTTCCTCAGATCTAAGTTCAGCTGTTAGGGTAAATGTTCCCTCCTTCTGTCCTTTCTTCCTTCCTTCCTCCCTCCTTTCCTTCCTTCTTCCTCCCTCCCTTCCTTCCCTTCCTCCCTCATTTCCTTCCTTCTTCCCTCCTTTTCTTCCTACCTTCCTTCCTTCCTCCCTCCTTCCTTTCCTTCCTTCTTCCTCCCTTCCTTCCATTCCTCCCTCCTTTCCTTCCTTATTCCCTCCTTTCCTTCCTACCTTCCTTCCTTCCTCCCTCCTTCCTTTCCTTCCTTCTTCCTCCCTTGCTTCCCTTCCTTCCTCCTTTCCCTCCTTCTTCTATCCTTCCTCCCTCCTTCCTTTCCTTCCTTCTTCCTCCCTTGCTTCCCTTCCTTCCTCCTTTCCCTCCTTCTTCCATCCTTTTCTTCCTTCCTTCTTTCCTTCATTCCTTCCTTACTTGAGGTGCAAATGACATAACTAGTAAGGTCTGTTTAAGGGTTAAAAGTGTTTCTGAAGACGTTTGTGTGTTTTTTGTGTCGAGGATGAATTTCATTTGATCCCATCGATGTTTCTACAATGACTCCAAGAATTATTTGTCTGAAAAGATCCACTGATTTATTTTGGTTGTCTGAAGCTAATATGTTGACTTGGCTTCAAATACGGACATTTTTGTTTAGCTGAGATTTATAGCAGATCCTTTTGACAGGGAACATTTCTGCTGTATAAATTGAAAGCTCTGAAAGGTTCTCATTGAATCTGTGGAGCTGTAGATCATGAGTTGACATATGGACATTTTGGTTATTACTGTTTAGTGTCTTATGAGCCTTTATCAGCCTGTACCACCGATAGGGAACAGGACATTTCAATCCAACAACAAATCAAATCTACAGAAAAACCTGATTTCAACCATAAAATGAAGAGACAATAGTTATTTTTCTACTTGTTAATGAATCTTTAGACGGTCAGAATCTATATTGGTCTTATTTGAACATTTCCTGATGGGTAATACACTAAAAAACCAGAATCTAAAGGGTGTTGGATGCAGTTAACTCTTCCACACTGATGTGCCTGTGGGTCCGTTTCTGCTGATTGAACACAATCGCTGCGAGCCGACCCAAAGCCGCTGTTTCTACTTATAAACTTTATTACGATTCTCTGCCTCACACAGCCGCCTGCAGCCTGAGCTGAGGAGACCTGACATCGCCGGGCAGGTACGAATGTGTGTGTGTGTGTGTGTGTGTGTGTGGGCAGGTGTGATCAACATGGTGATTTTGGCCGCGAGCCTTTCACACCTCAGGTGAACCAATTACCATATTGCATCAACCTATCAGCTCCTGTCAGATTGTCAGCACACCTGCAGGGTCAAACAGAGGAGTTAGTCACGGTGGTTTAAAGCTATCCGACCCATTTCTGTCAGCTCTAATACTGAAACTCACCTCGCTGTTCTACTGAGAGACGGGGAAAAAACACACAGACACACTTTTCTTTTGTTCCAGAAAAGCAAAAAGGAAACACTGTGGGGTTTTTTCCCTGGTGGATTCTGGGGATTCAACACTGGATAAGAAGGTTTGAGGCTGTTTTAAAGATGTGAGGGTCGTTTCCAAGACGCTCTTGTTCTTTGTCACTTTTAGGAAATCTCACAGTCTCCTCGAATGGCCTGAAGTCTGTTTATCACACACACATACATGCTGAGTAAAGACCTGCTGAGGAGATTCATGCTCCTTTATACGACGTGTGGAGGAAAGACTCATCGAGAGACCTCCCAAAAATAGGAAAAATAAAGCCTGGTTTTACTATATATGGTAAAAAATGTCCTACCAGGTTTCCTATACTCAACATGCCGTTGAACTCATCGGTCATCGGGTAATGGTCCATCCATCCATCCCTCCCTCCATCCATCCCTCCACCCATCCACCCCTCCCTCCCTCCATCCATCCCTCCATCCATCCATCCATCCATCCCTCCACCCCTCCTACCAGGTTTCCTATACTCAACATGCCGTTGAACTCATCGGTCATCGGGTAATGCTCCATCCATCCATCCCTCCACCCATCCCTCCATCCATCCACCCCTCCCTCCCTCCATCCATCCATCCATCCATCCATCCATCCATCCCTCCACCTCCCTCCATCCATCCCTCCATCCATCCATCCATCCATCCCTCCACCCCTCCTACCAGGTTTCCTATACTCAACATGCCGTTGAACTCATCGGTCATCGGGTAATGGTCCATCCATCCATCCCTCCCTCCATCCATCCATCCCTCCACCCATCCACCCCTCCCTCCCTCCATCCATCCCTCCATCCATCCATCCATCCATCCCTCCACCCTTCCTACCAGGTTTCCTATGCTCAGCATGCCGTTGAACTCATCAGTCATTGGGCAATGCTCCATCCATCCATCCATCCATCCATCCCTTACTCCATCCATCCCTCCACCTCCCTCCATCCATCCCTCCATCCATCCATCCATCCATCCCTCCACCCATCCCTCCATCCATCCACCCCTCCCTCCCTCCATCCATCCATCCCTCCATCCATCCATCCATCCCTCCACCCCTCCTACCAGGTTTCCTATGCTCAGCATGCCGTTGAACTCATCGGTCATCGGGTAATGCTCCATCCATCCATCCCTCCACCCATCCCTCCATCCATCCACCCCTCCCTCCATCCATCCATCCATCCCTTCCTCACTCCATCCCTCCATCCCTCCTTCCCTCCATCCATCCCTCCACCCTTCCTACCAGGTTTCCTATGCTCAGCATGCCGTTGAACTCATCGGTCATCGGGTAATGCTCCATCCATCCATCCCTCCACCCATCCCTCCATCCATCCACCCCTCCCTCCATCCATCCATCCATCCCTTCCTCACTCCATCCCTCCATCCCTCCTTCCCTCCATCCATCCCTCCACCCTTCCTACCAGGTTTCCTATGCTCAGCATGCCGTTGAACTCATCGGTCATGGGGTAATGCTCCATGGCCATGAAGAGCGTGTTGAGGACGATGCAGACGGTGATGGCGAGGTCCAGGAAGGGATCCATCACCATGATCTTCACCAGCTCCTTCAGCCTCAGCCACCGGGGGCAGCACTGCCACACCAGGTAGCGGTGGGCGAACACGTACCAGCACGGGTGGCACTTCTTATGGGCCTCCTCCAGCTCTGCACAGCCGGGATGAAACGAGACAAAGGAAGACAAGAGGAGGGAATTAAAAGGAGGATAAATGACAGATAATAAGGAGGGCAGAGAGGAAACTGATGATTCCTTTCAACCAGTTAGTGGCATGTACTGAATCCATCCTTCCATCCATCCATCCATCCATCCGTCCATCCGTTTGTCTGTTCATCCATCCATTGATCCATTCATCCATTAATCGATCTGTTCATCTATCCATCCATCATCCATCTGTCTGTCCATCCATCCATCTGTCTGTTCATACATCCATCCATGAATCGATCTGTTCATCCATCCATTAATCCATCTATCATCCATCCATCCATCCATCCATCATCTGTCTGTTCATCCATCCATCCATCCATCCATCATCCATCCGTTTGTCTGTCCACTCATCTTTCCATCCATCCATCCATACATCCATCCGTCCATCCATCCATCCATCCGTTTGTCTGTTCATCCATCCATTAATCGATCTGTTCATCCATCCATCCATCCATCTGTCCATATGTCAATCCATCCATTCATCCATCCATCTATCCATCCATCCATCCATGAATCTGTTCATCCATCCATTCATCCATCCATCCATCCATCCACTCATCTGTTCATCCATCTATCCTTCTGTTCATCCATCCATCCATCTGTCTGTCTGTCTGTCCATCCATTCATTTATCTGTCCACTCATCTTTACATCCATCCATCCATCCATTGATCCATCCATCCATCCATCCATTGATCCATCCATCCATCCATCTATCAATCCATCCATCCATCCATCCATCCATCTATCATTCATCCATCCATCAATCCATCTGTTTATCCATCCATCCATCCATCTGTTCATCTGTCTGTTCATCCATCCATCCATCCATCCATCCATCCATCCATCTGTCCATCCGTCCATATGTCTATCCATCCATTCATCCATCCATCTATCCATCCATCCATCCATCCACTCATCTGTTCATCCATCTATCCATCCATCCATCCATCCATCCATCCATCCATCCATCCATCTGTCTGTCTGTCCGTCCATCCATTCATTTATCTGTCCACTCATCTTTACATCCATCCATCCATCCATTCATCCATCCATCCATCCGTCTGTTCATCCATCCATCCATCCATCCATCCATCCATGAATAAAGCAATAAACGAGTTGAATCTTTTTTTGTGAATAAAATTAAATAAAACGACGTTAATTCCTAAAATTTAGGATTCATGTTTGATTCTAATTTAATTTCCAGCGATGACGTGAGTCCAGTTTCTGTCTGACTTCAAACTGTGTCAGAAATCAGACGACTTTTAATCGTCCTCTTGACTTGACATTTCCTGAGGAGCTGATTACTGTGATTCACTCTTTAAGCCTCCAGCTCCTCAGACTGCACTCTTTCCTTCCTTCCTTCCTTTCTCCATCCCTCCCTCCTCAGACTGCAGTCACACTGGAGCAAAGCGAGGTCACTTGATTCAGAATTGATTTAAAGAAGGACCCCCTTTCTTTCTTTCCTTCCTTCCTTCCTTTCTCCATCCCTCCCTCCCTCCCTCCTTCTTTCCGCCCTTCCTCCCTTACTTATTTCCTCTGTCCTTCCCTCCTTCCTTCCTTCCTTCCTTCCTCCTTTCCTTCCGTCTTTCCTCCCTCCTTCCTTCCCTCCTCCCTTTGTTCTTTTCTCTGTCCTTCTTTCCTTCCTTCCTCCGTTCCTTTCTCCCTCCCTCCCTCCCTCCTACCTTCCTTCCTTACTTATTTCCTCTGTCCTTCTTTCCTTCCTTCCTCCCTTCCTTTCTCCCTCCCTCCCTCCTTCCTTCTTTCCTCCCTCCCTCCCTCCTTCCTTCCTTCCTTCGTTCCTTCCTTCCCTCCTTCCTCCCTACCTCTTTCTTTGCTTTCTTCCTTCCTTTCCATCCTCCCTCCCTCCCTCCTTCTTTCCGCCCTCCCTCCCTCCCTCCTACCTTCCTTCCTTCCTTATTTCCTCTGTCCTTCTTTCCTTCCTTCCCTCTTGACTTGACATTTCCTGAGGAGCTGATTATTGTGATTCACTCTTTAAGCCTCCAGCTCCTCAGACTGCAGTCTTTCCTTCCTTACTTCCTTCCTTCCTTTCTCCATCCCTCCCTCCCTCCTTCCTTTCTCCATCCCTCCCTCCTCAGACTGCAGTCACACTGGAGCAAAGCGAGGTCACTTGATTCAGAATTGATTTAAAGAAGGACCCCCTTTCTTTCTTTCCTTCCTTCCTTCCTTCCTTTCTCCATCCCTCCCTCCCTCCTTCTTTCCGCCCTTCCTCCCTTACTTATTTCCTCTGTCCTTCCCTCCTTCCTTCCTTCTTTCCTCCCTCCTTCCTTCTCTCCTCCCTTTGTTCTTTTCTCTGTCCTTCTTTCCTTCCTTCCTCCCTTCCTTTCTCCCTCCCTCCCTCCCTCCTACCTTCCTTCCTTCCTTTCTCCATCCCTCCCTCCCTCCTTCTTTCCACCCTCCCTCCCTCCCTCCTACCTTCCTTCCTTACTTATTTCCTCTGTCCTTCTTTCCTTCCTTCCTTTCTCCCTCCCTCCTACCTTCCTTCCTTCCTTTCTCTATCCCTCCCTCCCTCCTTCTTTCCACCCTCCCTCCCTCCTGCCTTCCTTCCTTACTTATTTCCTCTGTCCTTCTTTCCTTCCTTCCTTTCTCCATCCCTCCCTCCTCAGACTGCAGTCACACTGGAGCGAGCCGAGGTCACTTCACCTCATTTTAGCCTCTTTGCATTGTTGATTCAGAATTGATTTAATAGTTTTTACTCATTACCTTTAAAGCACTTCCTGGTCTGGCTCCAGCGTGCATATTTATCTGGTCTTATAATAAAGCACTTCCTGGTCTGGCTCCAGCGTGCATATTTATCTGATCTTATAATAAAACTCACTGCCAGCAGACTTCACACTAAAGGAGACGTTCAGGCCCCGAAACTCTGCAGCAACCTGTTTAACCTTCACATGCTGTTCATAGTCTCACACGTATCTCCTTATATCAGTCTCCCTCCTTCCTTCCTTCCTTTCTCCCTTCCTTCCTTCCTTTCCTCCCGCCTTTCCTTCCTTCCCTCCCTATTTCCTTCCCTCCTTTGTTTCCTCCCTCCCTCCTACCTTCCTTCCTTCCATCCTTTTTCCCTTCCTTCCTCTGTCCTTCTTTCCTTCCTCTTTTCCTTCATCCCTCCCTCCTTCCTTGTTTCCTTCCGTCCGTCCTTCCTCCCTTCCTTCTTTCCTCTGTCCTTCTTTCCTTCCTTCCTTCCTCCCTTCCTTCTTTCCTCTGTTCTTTTTTCCTTCCTCCCTCCCTCCCCTCCCTCCCTCCTTTCCCTCCTTCTTCCTTCTTCCTTCTTTCCTCTGTCCTTCTTTCCTTACTCTTTTCCTCTATCCCTCCCTCCTTCCTTGTTTCCTCCCTCCCTCCTACCTTCCTTCCTTCCGTCCGTCCTTCCTCCCTTCCTTCTTTCCTCTGTCCTTCTTTCCTCTCTTCCTCCCTTCCTTCTTTCCTCTGTCCTTTTTGTCCTTTCTCCCTCCCTTCTTCCTTGTTTCCTACCTCCCTTCCTTCTTCCTTCCTCCCTCCCTCCTTTCCTTACTCTTTTCCTTTATCCCTCCCTCCTTTCTTGTTTCCTCCCTCCCTCCTACCTTCCTTCCTTCCGTCCTTTCTCCCTTCCTTCTTTCCTCTGTCCTTCTTTCCTTCCTTCCTCCCTTCCTTCTTTCCTCTGTCCTTTTTTCCTTTCTCCCTCCCTTCTTCCTTGTTTCCTACCTCCCTTCCTTCTTCCTTCCTCCCTCCCGCCTTTCCTTCCTCCCTTCCTTCTTTCCTTCCTCTTTTCCTTTATCCCTCCCTCCTTCCTTGTTTCCTCCCTCCCTCCTACCTTCCTTCCTTCCATCCTTTCTCCCTTCCTTCTTTCCTCTGTCCTTCTTTCCTTCCTTCCTCCCTTCCTTCTTTCCTCTGTTCTTTTTTCCTTCCTCCCTCCCTCCCTCCTTTCCTTCCTTCTTCCTTCTTTCCTCTGTCCTACTTTCCTTCCTCTTTTCCTTTATCCCTCCCTTCTTCCTTGTTTCCTACCTCTCTCCTACCTTCCTTCCTTCCGTCTGTCCTTCCTCCCTTCCTTCTTTCCTCTGTCCTTCTTTCCTTCCTTCCTCCCTTCCTTCTTTCCTCTGTCCTTTTTTCCTTTCTCCCTCCCTTCTTCCTTGTTTCCTTCCGTCCGTCCTTCCTCCCTTCCTTCTTTCCTCTGTCCTTCTTTCCTTCCTTCCTTCCTCCCTTCCTTCTTTCCTCTGTTCTTTTTTCCTCCCTCCCTCCCTCCCTCCTTTCCCTCCTTCTTCCTTCTTCCTTCTTTCCTCTGTCCTTCTTTCCTTACTCTTTTCCTTTATCCCTCCCTCCTTTCTTGTTTCCTCCCTCCCTCCTACCTCCCTTCCTTCCTCCCTTCCTTCTTTCCTCTGTCCTTCTTTCCTTCCTACCTTATATCAGTCTCTAGAACTAACTTATTCTTTAGGTTTTATACTTTTTAGTTTTAGTTTTCACAATCACACGATATAATACATGTGTCCTTTTTTCTTTTTCTTTTTTTTCTTCTTTTTTACATAAAACAGGAACAAAAATGATTTCAATGAATTTATATTAAATGTGAAGAATCCAACAATGTGTTTGAATGTTGATTTTAAAGACATATGGGTCAAACTGTCTCAAATATG
>NW_026518508.1:0-10000 GCF_027409825.1 Scomber japonicus | reverse complement strand
TAAAAAATGGTTAAATTAGACCTTGGAAATTATATAAGGGTTAAGTATTTTCATTTTTGTGCATTTTGGGCCACTTTACATCACTTTAAGTCATCAAATTTCAGAATAAAAGCATATTTGGGGTGTTTTTACAGCTGTCAAATGTAAAAATGGGTTAAATTTGACCCCAAATCGTACTGAACGTAAGGGTTAAAATATTCTAAATTTTGTGCAAATCCTAATAACTACTATCTTATTTAACTATTAATTTAACTAAAACACATGTCAATAGATACCGAGATAATCTGACCCAATGTTTTCATTTTTGTGGATTTTGGGCCACTTTAGGTCATCAAATTTCAGAATAAAAGCACATTTACTGTAGGGTGTTTTCACAGCTCTAAAAAGATAAAAATTGGTTAAATTAGACTCTGGACATTATGTAAGGGTTAAATATTTTCATTTTTGTGCATTTTAGGCCACTTTAGATCACTTTAAGTCATCAAATTTCAGAATAAAAGCACATTTGGGGTGTTTTTACAGCTGTCAAATTTGACCTGAACTAGCATATAAGGGGTTAAAATCAGCATTTTTAAAATTTCAAAATAAAGTGAACTAAAACTGGACATTTAAATAAAAAAGGATGCAGCAGAATCAGAGATATCGTCTTTTTACTTTCACACTTTTTTCTTCCTTCCTTTCGTTAAAACTTTCTTCTTAAGAATCTATTTTATTCCTGCAGATATTAAACTCTTCTTCTTCTTCTTCTTCTTCTTGTGGTGGTGGTTATGTAAGCGGTGACGTGTGACAGCAGGTGGAGGTGGCTGAACACCTCCAGGCGAGTGGAGCTGATGAGGATACTTTAACCTGCTGCCTGACGGGGAAAAGTCACAACTGTAAACAAGTCTTAAAATAAAAAGTAATCCCTGATGACCCGAAGCCGTCTCCGTCTCTCAGCTGCTCAGGCTCGTCTCTGCTTCTTCTCTAAGGAAAGGAGAGTCGTGATGCTCAAACTGAACTCAGGAAACGATCGGAAAGTTACGACTTCTGATTATTAAAGTAAGAACTAACTGAATTTTAACCCCCGAAGGAAGGAAGGAAAGGAGGGAGAGAAGGAAGGAAGGAAAGGAGGAAAGAGAGAAGGGAGGAAGGGAGGAAGGAAGAGAAGGAAGGAAGGAAAGCAGGAAGGGAGGAGCCTAGAAATGAAGGAACGAAGGAAGGAAGGAAGGAAAGGAGGGAGAAAGGAAGGGAGAGAGGAAGGAAAGGAGGGAGGAAGGAAGGAAGACAAGGAGGGAGAAAGGAAGGGAGGAAAGGAAGGAAGGAGAGAAGGAAGGAAGGAAGGAAAGCAGAAAGAGAGGAGCCTAGGAATGAAGGAAGGAAGGAAGAAAGGGAGGAAGGAAGGTAGGAAGGAGAGAAGGAAGGAAGGAAAGGAGGGAGGAAGGGAAGGAAGGGAGGAAGAAGGAGGAAAGGAAGGAAGGAAAGGAGGGAGGAAGGGAGGAAGGAAGAGAAGGAAGGAAGGAAAGCAGGAAGGGAGGAAGGAAGGGAGGAAGAAAGGGAGGAAGGAAGATAGGAAGGAAGAAGGAAGGAAGGAAGGAAGGAAAGGAGGGAGAGAAGGAAGGAAGGAAAGGAGGAAAAGAAGGAAGGAGAGAAGGGACGGAGGGAAGGAAGGAAGGAAAGGAGGGAGGAAGGAAGGAAGGAAGAGAGGAAGGATGGAAGGGAGGAAGGAAGGTAGGAAGGAAGAAGGAAGGAAAGGAGGAAGGAAGGAAGGAAAGAAAGGAGGGATAAAGGAAGGGAGGAAAGCAGGAAGGGAGGAGCCTAGGAATGAAGGAAGGGAAGAAGAAAGGAAGGAAGGAAGCAAGGAAGGAAGCAAGGAAAGAAGGAAGGAAGGGAGGAAGGAGGGAAGGGAAGGGAAACTCTTTTTAAATGAGATAAATCTATAATTCTTTAACGTTTTTATGTAATTTATTCTCTCTTGAAACTATTTACAGAGAACAGAAACCCTTCATATCAACCATGTGACGCTCCCTGAATGATCATTTCTAGCTGTTACTATAATTAGTAACAGCTCGTCTTTGTGTCGTAGTTTGTGCGATGCAACAAGTTTTAATATCGTGATGCATTCAGGTAACATTTAGTTATATGTTATTTCTGTTACATGCAGGCATGGATTAGATTATTAACAGCTGCAGAAGTAAAAGACAGAGCAGAGCAAATGAAGCAAGTTGGTGTTGACTTTGAAATGTCTTACTCAGATTATATTAACCTTCCTGTCGTCCTCCCGGGTCAAATTTACCCTGTCTGTTTTGACTCTTCCTTCCTTCCTTCCTTCCATCCCCTTTTCTTCCTTCCTTCTGTCCTTCCTTTCTCCCTCCCTCCTTCTTTCCTTCCTTCCCTCCATCCTTTCCTTCCTCCCTTCCTTCTTTATTCTGTCCTTCCTTCCTCTTTTCCTTTCTCCCTTCCTCCCTCCTTCCTAACTTCCGTATTTCCTCTGTCCTTCCTCCCTTCCTTTCCTTCCTTCCTTCCTTCTCTCCTACTTTCCTTTCCTTCCTTCTCTCCTTCCTTCCTTCCCTCCTTCCTCCTTTCGTTCCTTCTTCCCTCCCCCCTTTCCCTTTCCTTCCTCCCTCGAGGACAACAGGAAAAAAAAAAATTTGGACTTCCTGTCTGACACAAACTCCGGGATTCACAGAGTCTGTTCAGAAAGCTGCAAGAGTCAAAACAGAGACACTGAAATCACTTTATTCTGAGATTTCAGTAGTAAATGAATGTGTGTGTGTGTGTGTGTGTGTGTGTGTGTGTGTGTGTGTGCATATAGGAAGGACACTTCAGTAAAATGTCTGTGCTGGTATGTGCGGCTTGAGCCCGTGATGCCATAGCAGCGGCACTATGTGTGTGTGTGTGTGTGTGTGTGTGTGTGCGTGTAGATGAGGGGAATACCACGGCATTGTAATCCGAGCTGGTTGAAATGTGTGTGTGTGTGTGCACGTGTGTGTGTGTTTAGCCCATGATATCACAGTGGAGTTATGCAAAGAGCTGATTCATAATTCACATGTCTGAGTGTTGGATTGCTGCAGGTTTCACCATTGTTTCCACTGCGATGGAGTCACACACACACACACACACACACACACACACACACACACACACACACACACACACACACACACACACACACACACACACACACACACACGGTACTCACACTCTCCTCCTTGACCTTCTCCATGGTGCAGGCAGGCAGCTGCCCCTGCAGCGGCGGTGGAGAAACCCCGTTCTGGTCAATGGCAACAAACAGCTTCCCGTTGACGTTGAGAGTCGGATAAAATACCTGATGACAACACACACACACACACACACACACACACGCACACACACACACACACACACACACACACACAGAAACACACACAGTAAATTAGAGAGATGCAACAATAACTCAATTCATAGATTTGTTGATCAGCAGGAAATCAATCAGCGAGGAGGTCAAACATTCTCTGGGTTTGCAGCTTTTCTTTGTCGTATTTGATGCTAAATTAAAAATCTTTAGTTTTTGGACTGCTGCTCAGAGAAATTATGAAAACACTTATTTTAAAACATTTTATAAACATAGTGAGTTTCAGCTGTAGTGTGAATCCATGGTGCAGCTGTAGACCATGATGTCCATGTCTCCTGCTCTCTGCAAACATTCACTCTGCATTCCCTAACCTGCAAAATGCCTGACTGACACACTGCATGCCACCATGAGGTAATACACACACACACACACACACACGCACACACACACACACACACACACACACACACACACACACATAATGATCACTGCTACCGTAAATATACTGATAATTTCTGCAACATTTAACCAAATTGTTAATCCTACTGTTGTCCTTGAGTCAAGGAAGGAAGAGAGGAAGAAGGAAGGAGAGAAGGAAGGAAGGAAGGTAGGAGGGAGGGAGGGAGGAAAGAAGGAAGTTAGGGAGGAAGGGAGAAAGGAAAAGAGGAAGGGGGAAGTTAGGGGGGAGGAATCATCCCTTCTTATTTCCTCATTTCCTTCCTTCCTTCCTTCCTTCCTTCCTTCCTTCCTTCCTTCCTTCCCTCCATCTTTTTAATGGTCCGGCCCACATGAGATCAGATTGGTCTGTATGTGGCCCTTGAATGAAGATGAGTTTGACTCCTCTGGTTTAAAGCCTAATGGATGGATTAGCATGACGTTTTATACTGACTGTAATGTTTCAATTAGATTTTACATACAAAAAAACAGTAATCTAAAATTTAAAATGATATTATTTGGTCATGTGATCAATGAATAATTAAAGTTTTGGAGTGTTTCCAACTGATGGAAAATGAATGAAAAACAGAAAATCAGAGAACTCGCCTAAGATTGCCTGAGAGATCTTCTGATTGACCAACTTTAATTTCATCTAATTTAATCCTAAAGTATCTCATCCAATCACATTTGACCACATATAATCTCATTCCACTTTATATTCCAATATCTCCTATCATTCATAATTTAAAGTCCGTGTAAAGTAAGAATAAATATGTGTTCTGAGTTTGACATACCACAGAAAAGTGTGTTGTTAACCACCCTGCCAAATTTGAATGATTAAAAAAATCTCCAAATATATGAAATTAGGCTTCAAAGTTGTGTAAAAATCAGCCTCTTTCTCTGCTCCCAAACGCTGAAGCCCCGCCCCCTACCAAGTGTCACCTGTCAATCAAAATCACCACCTCTACCAGAAACATGGACGCTACATCTGAGAGCTTTCTGCCGCTAACTCGGCTGCTAGCTCGGCTGCTAACTCGGCGGCTAGCTCAGCGGCTAACTTGGCTGCTAGCTCGGTGGCTAACTCAGCGGCTAACTCAGCTAACTGGCTAACTGTAGACTGTAGTAGTAGTAGTGTGTGCTGAATGTATTTCTACCTCTACAGCAGCAGGGGCGGGTTTATGCTAATCACTAAATCCTGAACACAGAAATGTTGAAACACAGTTTGTGAAGCCTAGCTCCACAATTCAAATCTAAATGGTTGAAATGCTTTTTACACCTTTTTTAGAAATACATTTATGACCTATTTAATGTGTTTAGAAGAAAATGTCTGAATTCACTTTACACAGTCTTTAATGTTCACATGTTTAGAAGATGATTTTGGGTGTATGTTGAGGGTGCAGCTACCTGGGAGCTCTTGCTGGTGTTGCTGTAGGTGCTTGGTCGTCTTTTGGGCCACGGGTGGGGCATGATGCCGCTGAAGGTCCCACCGCTGTACGTTCGCCCCCCGACGCCCTCCACCACATCGCCCGGGACGCTGTACTCATCGTCCGCCATCTCTCCCTCCGACCCTCGGCTCCTCAGACGGAAGTTAAAGATGGAGGAGACCTGACTGCTTCGCCTCGTCCTCGTGGAGAAGGAGCGAGCCAGGAGAGGATGGAGCGGCTGGAGGAGGAAGAGGAGGAAGAGGAGGAGGAGAAGGAGGATGATGAGGAGGAGGAGGAGGAGGAAGAGGAGAACGATGAGGAAGAAGAGGAGGAGGATGAGGAAGAGGAGGAGGAGGATGAGGAGGAGGAAGAGGAGGATGAGGAGGAGGAAGACGAGGATGAGGAGGAAGAGGAGGACGAGGAAGAGGAGGAGAAAGAGGAGGAGGAGGAGGAGGAGGAGGAGGAGGAAGATGAGGAGGTGGAGGAGGAGGAGGATGAGGAGGAGGAAGAGGAGGAGGAGGATGAAGAGGAAGATGAGGAGGTGGAGGAGGAGGACGATGAGGAGGAGGAGGAATAAGAGGAGGAGGAGGAGGAGGATGAGGAGGAGGAGGAGGTGGACGAAGAGGAGGAGGAAGAGGATGATGTAACGCTCATGTCTTTCCAACCCAATAAAAAGGTATTGCATCATCATCATATTTCTTTCCTCACCTTCCCTCCGTCCGTCATGTCCACCTGCAGCAGCTTCTCCTCCGATAGGTTCGCCTCCACGTCGGCCATTCCCATCAGCGCCTGACTCCGCCTCCGCTCGTCCAAGCTGTCCAACGGCAGGCCGAAGGGCGACAGGTCCGGTGACATCATCGAGTCCGAGTCAAGGACTTTCTGGGAGGCGACCTGGAGGAAGAGAAGCAGAGTGTCAGACCCCATCTGTTTTGACTGTTCCTTCTTTCCTCCCTTCCTTCCTTCCTTCTGTCCTTCCTTCCATCCTTCTTCCTCCCTTCCTTCCTTTTGTCCTTCTTTGCTTACCTCCTTCCTTCCTTCCTTCCTTCCTTCTTCTGTCCTTCATTCCTTCCTTCTTTCCTCCCTCCCTCCCTCCTACCTTCTTTCCTCCCTTCCTTCCCCCCTCCCTCCTTTCCTTCCTTCTTCCTCCCTTCCTTCCTTCCTTCCTCCTTTCCTCCTTTCCTGTCCTTCCCTCCTTCCTCCCTCCCTCCTTTCCTGTCCTTCCCTCCTTCCTCCCTCCCTCCTCCTTTTCTCCTTTCCTCCCTCCCTCCCTCCCTCCCTCCCTCCTTTTTTCCTCCCTCCCTCCTACCGTCATTCCTTCCTTCCTTCCTCCCTCCCTTCCTCCCTCCCTCCTTTCCTCTCTTTGCCTTCCTTCTTCCTTCCTTCCTTGAGGAGAAAGGAATCTGATTGACAGTTATAATAAAGTGATTATTCTACTCTCTACTCTACACTACTATAATATACTCTCTACTCTACACTACTATAATATACTTTCCTTCCCTCCTTCCTTCCTTCCTTCCTTCCTTCCTTCCTTCCTTCCTTGACTCGAGGACAAACAGAAAGAAAGGAATCTGATTTACAGTTATAATAAAGTGATTATTCTACTCTCTACTCTACACTACTATAATATACTCTCTACTCTACACTACTATAATAACTCTATAAATGTCTTTACTGTATTAAATGAAAGAAGAAGAACAGAAGGTAGAGAGAGCGTGAGGCGGCTCTGCGTGTTCAGACTTTCCTCTAATGAGTAACCCAGTTTATAAACTCTTTGTTTCTTTGCTGTATTGTTTACACTGATAGTGACAGATGGTAAGCGTGAACTTGTGTAACCTCACCTTATGTTATAGTGATACAACAACACGCTTTCTACAATTAACCTTAAGAATGAAGTGGCTCTATTAAAGTATGCTGAATTAGATAATATCACTTCTGTTTGCTGTGTAGCTCTGGATGGAGAGACACGTAGCACTGGATTAATTTCTCAGGCAAGTTCTGAAGAAGTCGTTCTCTATGATTTTTTAAAGTGTTGATTTTATGTGTATACTACCATAGACTGTATATAAGAAATGGACGTAACGTCTGTGACGTCACCCATTGGTTTGTGGACTGCTGCTCGGAAGCCAATAGTTTCTAATCTAAGCAGCGCCATGTTGAAAATTTCAGGTGCATGCTGGGAAAAATAAAAACACGGATTCTACTTATATGGGCATGAGGCGGAGTCATGGGCGGAAGTATGGGCGGGGCTAACGGCGGAGCGGGGTGGCTGCGATTGGTTGCGAGGGCTGGATCTCGAGGACATTGGTCAATCAACCTGTCAATCAGGACGTAGCCACGCCCTAATGCATACCCTGCTTTATCGTCACATATAAAATCAGGGAGGCCAAAATGTCCCAAATGAACATCATACTGCATTGAAGAAGGCTTTAAACTAGCGATTGAGACCATAAACACATTTTGAAAACGTTTACTGAGGTTAGAAATCAAGTGAGAAGTTGGTGAATTCTCCATTGACTTGTATAGAGACGGTCGCCCCCTGGTGGCCTTTTGATAGAATGCAGCTCTAAGTTACTTCCTGGTTGGCCTCATTTCAGAGGACCAGAACTCCCCGCCTGGTATACATGCATATTTTTCATCTTGTGCAGGCAGTGCATTTTATTTTATTTTATTCTTATTTTATTGCTTTTATCTTTCCATTGTGTAGCCTACTTCATGTTTTTATTGTACTTCTATTCTATTAATTAGGACCCAAGCACTATACAGTGTGAAGGCCCTATTGTGTCTGTAGAGATTCTTATTATTATAATTCCTATAAAGTAAACGCATTTGTGCCCGAAAAGTCACCAAAATTTGATATTCTAAGGATCACGAAAATGGGCGAGAAAAAAATGGCTCTATAGCGCCCCCTAGAAAATTTTAAAAATCGAGCCCCTCGTCTCAGATTGTTGTGGACAAACGAAAGTCGGTACACATATGTATCGTGTAAAGACACACAAAAAAGTCTCTTGGACCCATACCCTCACTCCAACAGGAAGTCGGCCATTTTGAATTGCTTCTGTCCTTCCTTCCATCTGTCCTTCCTTCCTTTCTTCCATCTGTCCTTCCTTCCTTTATTCCTTTTGTCCTTCCTTCCATCTGTCCTTCCTTCCTTTCTTCCTTCCTTCCATCTGTCCTTCCTTCCCTTTCTTCCTTTCTCCCTTCCCTCCTTCTGTCCTTCCTTCCATCTGTCCTTCCTTCCTTTCTGTCCATCCTTCATTTCTTCCTTCTGTCCTTCCTTCCATCTGTCCTTCCTTCCTTTCTTCCTTCTGTCCTTCCTTCCATCTGTCCTTCCTTCCTTTCTTCCTTCTGTCCTTCCTTCCATCTGTTGTTCCTACCTTCTTTTTTTCCTTTCTTCGTACCTTTATTCCTTCCTTCCATCTGTCCTTCCTTCCCTTTCTTCCTTTCTCCCTTCCTTCCCTCTGTCCTTCCTTCCATCTGTCCTTCCTTCCTATCTTCCTTCCTTCTGTCTGTCCGTCCTTCACTATCTCTCTTTCCTACCCTTCTTATTTCCTTCCTTCCTACCTTCCTTCCTTACTTCCTTCCTTTTTTCCTTTCTTTGTTCCTTTGTCCCTTCTGTCCTTCCTTCCATCTGTCCTTCCTTCCTTTCTTCCTTCTGTCCTTCCTTCAATCTGTCCTTCCTTCCTTTCTCCCTTCCTTCCTTCTGTCTATCCTTCCTTCACCATCTCTCTTTCCTACCCTTCTTATTTCCTTATTTCCTTCCTTCCTTCTTTCTATAACTTGATAATGTTCTCTATATCTTCATATTCGTACCTGCTGCTCTCTCTTCAGCCTCTGTCCTTCTTTCCATCTGTCCTTCCTTCCTTTCTTCCTTCTGTCCTTTCTTCCATCTGTCCGTCCTTTCTTCCTTCCTTCTGTCCTTCCTTGTTTTCTTCCATCTGTCCTTCCTTCCTTCTGTCTATCTTCCTTCACCATCTCTCTTTCCTACCCTTCTTATTTCCTTCCTACCTTCCTTCCTTACTTCCTTCCCTTTTTCTTTCTTTGTTCCTTCTGTCCTTCCTTCCATCTGTCCTTCTCTTCCATCTGTCCTTCCTTCCTTTCTTCCTTCTGTCTTTCCTTCCATCTGTCCTTCTTCCTTTCTTCATCTGTCCTTCCTTCCTTTCTTCCTTCCTTCCTTCCTACCTTCCTTCCTTCCTTTCTCCCTTCCTTCCTTCTGTCATTCCTCCTTTCTTCCATCTGTCCTTCCTTCCATCTGTCCTTCTCTTCCATCTGTCCTTCCTTCCTTTCTTCCTTCTGTCCTTCCTTCCATCTGTCCTTCCTTCCTTTCTTCCTTCTGTCCTTCCTTCAATCTGTCCTTCCTTTCTTTCTTCCTTCCTTCTGTCTGTCCGTCCTTCACTATCTCTCTTTCCTACCCTTCTTATTTCCTTCTACCTTCCTTCCTTACTTCCTTCCCTTTTTCCTTTCTTTGTTCCTTCTGTCCTTCTTCCATCTGTCCTTCTCTTCCATCTGTCCTTCCTTCCTTTCTTCCTTCTGTCTGTCCTTCCTTTCTTCCTTCTGTCTGTCCTTCCTTCCTTCTGTCCTTCTTCCATCTGTCCTTCCTTCCTTTCTTCCATCTGTCCTTCCTTCCATCTGCCCTTCCTTCCTTTCTTCCTTCTGTCTTTCCTTCCTTCTGTCCTTCCTACCTTCCTTCTTTCCTTTCTTCGTTCCTTTATTCATTTCTTCCTTCCTTTCTTTCTTTCTACCTTCTGTCCTTCCTTCCATCTGTCCCTTCCTTCCATCTGTCCTTCTCTTCCATCTGTCTTTCCTTCCTTTCTTCCTTCTGTCCTTCCTTCCA
>NW_026518507.1:27559-42559 GCF_027409825.1 Scomber japonicus | reverse complement strand
GGTTAGCCTAGCATACATTAGCCTAGCTTACATTAGCTTATAAGTAGCCGTAGCCACAAAACTTTGCTTTATTCTCCATCTGCATACATCTTCAATTCTACTTTCTTTCCTTTGTTTTTCTTGTTGTGTTTAATGATTTTTAGGCACTAGATGGAAGAAACCTCCAAATAACACTTGAAGCAACATGCTGTAGCTAGCAAGTTAGCAAACAACTATATCAGAAACAGCTTTTCCTTCTACTCGTCTCTCTTTTTTCGGTTGCTGATCTGTTTCACTTTGGTTTTCTTTGGCTGCTATTTCTGTGTGATCTTCCTGATGTAGTACTAGCTTGTGTTGGTGGTTATTATATATGGTCTATATATAAAGCATAAAGCAAATTAGCAAAACTTTAAAGGGCAGCTGAAATCTGCAAAATGTCAAATGTCCAATTCTTCATCTTTGCACATCACATGCATGTCGGCACCAAACAACATAGCAGTGCTGTTCATGCCTCTCTGAATCTGAGTGGTGTGTCAAAATGGCTGCCCTAATATTGATTTCCATGCAAAGGAACATACTCAGACATTAAAAAGATCCAACTATAAGATTAACTATACATATCACATATACAGTCCACTGTACTTATCGCCACATTAGGCATACTGTACAGTCGCTGTGAGTCGGCTCCAAATATGAAACATGTGGAAAAAATAGATTAGTCTGCAAGTAAATTTCTGTTTTAGTGTTTCTATGAGCGGACTCGTCATGTGATTCCCCCCGTGTCATTCCAAATCCTCACTGTCACCATGTGTGGATTAGATGTTTTTAGCTGTGTGTGGTGGTTATAATCAGGGTCAAAGTGCAAAGAATTACACAGAATGATGTTTTTTTTCTTTTTTTGGTTGTTGTTTTTTTACCAGCTTCTGTGGAAAGAGCTAATTAGAAGTTGTTTGGAGTACAAAGATGATGATGATCACAGACGGCTCCTCTAACCTTAGTCAGGCAGAGTTCAGGGAAAGGCTTCGTCATGGTGTTAGCGATCTTTGACGAACATAAATACGGAACTCTCACTGGGGAAACACTTTTTCTATTAAAGATTAAAGGTTTATTTGAAGGCAACAGTAGGAATTAATTTATAAACACAGATGTTTCTCAATTCACTTTTATTTGAAACCTGAAATAGAAACAGTGTGTCGGGTTTAATGGTTAATGGTCCGGTAATGATTTGCTCAAATTGACCCCATCTCTTTTGACTGTTCCTTCCTTCCTTCCTTCCTTCCTTCCGTCCTTCCTTCCGTCCTTCCGTCCTTCCTCCCTTCCTTCCTTCCTTCCTCCTTTCCTTCCTTCCTCCTTTCCTTCACCCTTTCCTTCCTTTTGTCCTTCCTTCCTTCCTCTTTTCCTCCATCCCTCCCTCCTTACTCCTTTCCTTCCTTCCTTCCTTCTTTCCATCCTTCCTTCCTTTCTCATTCCCTCCTTCTTTCCTCCCTCCCTTCCTCCCTCCCTCCCTTCCTTCCTTCCTTCCTTCCTTCCGTCCTTCCTTCCTTCCTTCCTTCCTTCCTTCCTTCTTCTTTCCTCCCTTCCTCCCTTCCTTCCTCCTTCCTTCCTTCCTTCCTTCCTTCCTTCCTTCCTTGACCTGAGGACAACAGGAGGGTTAACTGAACTGGCTGAGTTTCAATTAAACCTTTTAAAAGAACTCAGTAACTTTACATATTTAACACAGTGTGTAGCTGTGTGCTTACTCGAGTCCCAAAACCTCTTCTGCAGAGCTGTCGCTGTGCACAAATAGACTACAGACAGCATCAGTCTGGTCTGTAAATACTCACAGCATCTAGGTGTCCCGAAATACTTCAGATCAACACACAATCATGTTTCCACATACAGCAGTAACAGGTCTGTTCATGTTGAAAGTTATTACGTACCTATAATCATACCCAGATCCAACCTCTCTGTATTTTACTGCTGAATAGGACACACTGCTGTATGAGATATTACGTTAAAGGTGCATCTTATACACCGGTGTTTACTTTCTTCTTCTGCTTTCACTAAACATACTTGTCACTCAGTTGTATTTTGAAAAGGAGAAAATGCTTGCCTTGAGAAAAAGATGGTCGATGGCATTCACTCTTTCAATACCTAAGTGTTTTATTCTGCCTCTTACTTCCATCTTCATGTTCAGTATGAAGCAGTAACAACATGCTGGACTACATGGGAACTAGGCCTGCTTCATGTTTCACGCATTAAAATGGTTAATATAATAAATTAGCTACAGAAAGCTTTAACTCACATGTATGTTAATAAACCTTAGATAATCAGTGGCTACTTTTAATGTCTTATAGAAAACAGACAGATCATTGTCTCTGTTTTAACCAGGCGGGGAGTTCTGGTCCTCTGAAATGAGGCCAACCAGGAAGTAACTTAGAGCTGCATTCTATCAAAAGGCCACCAGGGGGCGACCGTCTCTATACAAGTCAATGGAGAATTCACCAACTTCTCACTTGATTTCTAACCTCAGTAAACGTTTTCAAAATGTGTTTATGGTCTCAATCGCTAGTTTAAAGCCTTCTTCAATGCAGTATGATGTTCATTTGGGACATTTTGGCCTCCCTGATTTTATATTTGACGATAAAGCAGGGTATGCATTAGGGCGTGGCTACATCCTGATTGACAGGTTGATTGACCAATGTCCTTGAGATCCAGCCCTCGTAACCATAGCAACCTCCCCGCTCCACCCATGGCTCCCATATAAGTAGAATCCATGTTTTTATTTTTCCCAGCATGCACCTGAAATTTTCAAGATGGCGCTGCCCAGATTAGAAACTATTGGCTTCCGAGCAGCAGTCCACAAAC
This sequence comes from Scomber japonicus, assembly GCF_027409825.1. Taxonomy (NCBI): domain Eukaryota; kingdom Metazoa; phylum Chordata; class Actinopteri; order Scombriformes; family Scombridae; genus Scomber; species Scomber japonicus. The sequence continues at coordinate 39,733 of NW_026518507.1, read as the reverse complement.
CAATGGGTGACGTCACGGATGTTACGTCCATTTCTTTTATACAGTCTGTGATTTTTTTTATTAGTTTGTTTGATTCATAATACAGTCAGAAACATGTTGATGTCTTGTTTCCCAAAGTGCATGGGAACGTTCTTGAATCAGTCCACACCCGAAGATATTCAGTTTACTGTTATAGAGGAATAAAGAAACCAATAAATAGTCACGTTTGAGACGTTGGAATCAGATCATTTGGATTTGTTTTCTTCTTAAAATGACTCTAAACTAATCGATAAATAGACTTAATAGTTGCAGCTTGACCGTTGACTTGGCTAACATGCACTTTATAATCATGTAAAGTATGTTTTACTTGATTTAGACCCTGTTTTTAAAAGATAACCCCCCCTCTCCCCGACGAAACAAAGGCCCAACTTTCATGTCCCAATCATCGTCAGAGGTGTTAAGTTTACTCCGTCCCCATCTCTTCCTCCTACATCATGTCTCGCTCCTCTTCCTTTAAGCCCAGGCCTCATGTTAGGGTTAATTAGGTATTGATTTGATCAGGGCCAGGCGAGGGGCCCTGTTCTACTCGGGCTTTGGTTATGCTACATTATTAATGCTCATGCTGCACTATATATAGCTTCGGTCCAGCGGTCACAAGAAAAACCAAACGTTTTTAGTTCCTTGTTCCTCCACGCTTCGTCTTCTTCTTCTTCTTCTTCTTCTTCTTCTTCTTCTTCTTCTTCTTCTTCTTCTTCTTCTTCTTCTTCTTCTGCTTCTGCTTCTGCTTCTTCTTCTTCTTCTTCTTCTTCTGCTTCTGCTTCTTCTTCTTCTTCTTCTTCTTCTGCTTCTTCTTCTTCTTCTTCTTCTTCTGCTTCTGCTTCTTCTTCTTCTTCTTCTGCTTCTTCTTCTTCTTCTTCTTCTTCTTCTGCTGCTTCTTCTTCTTCGTCTTCTTCTTCTTCTTCTTCTTCTTCTTATTCTTCTTCTTCTTCTTGGTTCCTTGTTTTCCTTCTTCGCTCGTCGCCCCCCCGTTCATTTGCAGATTGATTGCTGCCGCTTCCTTCACTGTCGACTTCCTTTCCACAGCTCTGCATGGTTTGGTGTGTGTATCTGTGTGTGTGTGTGTGTGTGTGTGTGTGTGTGTGTGCTTTGATTTAACAAGCATAACCCCCGAATGAATTTTTGAGCAGCCAAGAGTGTCTTCTTCTTTTCTTTTCTTTTCTTTCTTTCAATGTAGTACTTGCTGGATTTCCCTGCGGTCATGTCCACACTAAGGCAGCTAAATCTAGCGTTTCCAGGTCACATTATTTAAAGCGTTATTTGGGGTGGGGGGTTGGGTTCCTTTAAGACAGTAGAAGAGATGACAGGAAATCAGAGAGAGAGAGAGAGAGAGGGAGAGGAACAGAAAAAATGTCAAAATCTCTCCGTCTTCTCCTCTTTAAGTTAACATATTGTTTCTCTAATTGGTCTCCGCTTGAGCCCAGCCGATAAATCTCCTGGGGTTCGATAGCGTTGGACGATAATACTGACATGCAGTGTGTCTGTTGTATGTATGTATGTATGTACCAAAAGAACAAGAAGTTAAAGTAAAATAGTAAAATGCCAAGCTCAGTTCATATCTTGGTAATAAATCTTTAATAACCTAAATGTAAAGGCTTCTTATTAAATATTCATACTTAAAGTTTTTTTTTTTTTATGGGGGTAAAAAAGTCACTCCTCTGCTCTGCTGCCTCCGTCCTCTTCTCCTTCTTCTCCATAATCACTCATTTCATCTTGATATATATGACTCCATCCATTGACATATTTTTTTCTTTCTTCAATTCCTCCCTTCCTTCCTTCCTTTCTTCCTTCCTTCCTTCCTTCCCACCTTCATCCCTCCTTTCCTTCCTTATCCCTTCCTTCCTTCTTCATTCCTTCCTTCCTTCTTCCTCCCTTCCTTCCTTCTTTCCTTCCTTCCTTCCTTCCTTCCCGCCTTCCCCGTTTCTCCCTCCTTCCTTCCATCCTTCCTTCCTCCCTTCCTTCCTTCCTTCATTCTGGTATTCTTCCTTATTTCATCTTGATATATGACTCCATCCATTGACATATTTTTTTCTTTCTTCAATTCCTCCCTTCCTTCCTTCCTTCCTTCCTTCCTTCCTTCCCGCCTTCCCATCCCGTTTTCTTTCTTCAATTCTGTTTTCAACCAGTTGAATAATATAAAACAACGATGTCATCACAGCTCGTAAATTCTCCCTGCCAACAACAACAACGACACCACCACCGAGGAAATCAATTAATCAGAGCGCTATTTCGTGCCACCGCAGCTGTAGTCTTTTTTAGCTGTAGCTGTTTATATTTACAGCAGGGGTGTCAAACATAGGGCCCGTGGTCCAGATCCGGGTCGACTCCGGCCCACTGGATAACTTTGAGAAGCATGAAAGTATTTTTACACCTTTGGGACGAGCTATCTGATCTTTCTTAAGCTGTTTTAAGGCTTCTTCATGTGTTTTGTGAATAGATGCTTTATTATATAGAGCAGGGGTGTCAAACATGCGGCCCGTGGGCCAGATCCGGCCCGCCGAGGTGTCTAATCCGGCCCAATTCCTTCTTTCCTTCCTTCCTGTCTTATTTTACTTCGTTGTTTCCTTCCTTCCTTCCTGCTGTCTTCTTTTTCTTCCTTCTTTCCTTCCTTCCTTCCTTCCTTCCTGTCTTCTTCTTCTTCCTTCTTTCCTTCCTTCCTTCCTTCCTTCCTGTCTTCGTTATCTTCCTTCTTTCCTTCCTGTCTTATTTTCCTTCCTTCCTTCCTTCCTTCCTTATACACCACATCTGTCTGTATCTATATCCAACTAAGACTATCCTCTCTGGAGAGTATTTTTTATACTGTATAGTCATGTAGCCCAACACGGAGCAGCTTTAACACTCGTCTTGCTGCAGGTTGCTCAGGTGATGACAGTTAACCAGCTGACGTACGTTGACGTGGCAACCGGATGATATCATGAATAATATCATTTATTATTTAAATCGTCCTTGTCCTGCATCGTCAGCAGCGGCTCAGCATGCAGCTCAACAGGGTTTTTATGTGTGTGTGTGTGTGTGTGTGTGTGTGTGTGTGTGTGTGTGTGTGTGTGTGTGTGTGTGTGTGTGTGTGTGTGTGTGTGTGTGTGTGTGTGTGTGTGTGTGTGTGTGCGTGTGTGTTTGCATATTTTAAATCAGTGTTACTGGCTGTTGTTTTTGCTTTCTGGTGCAGATGTGGATTATCTCCATGTCTTGTGACCCCCCAGCAACCCCCCCCCTCTTCCCACTCCCCTCTTACCCCCCCCCCCCCCACCTCCACTCACTCACCTCCCCTTACTCAAATCCCCCCAAAGCAATGTATGTGTGTGCGGTTCTCTAAGTTTGCGGCTCTCGGCTCTGCTGCTGCTGGACTCCATGAAGTGAAACGAAGTGACACCAATGGAAGTTTTTCAGGGATTGGGGACAGCTCTCTCTGTGTGTGTGTGTGTGTGTGTGTGTTTGTGTGTGTTTGTGTGTTTGTGTGTGTGTGTGTGTGTGTGTGTGTGTGTGTGTGTGTGTGTGTGTGTGTGTGTGTGTGAGAGAGTCTGCCTTGATGTGCATTTTTGCATAACACACTAACAGAATCCCCGATGCTGTAATGTGTGTACGTGCGTGGCCTCTCTCTCTCTCTCTCTCTCTCTCTCGCTCTCTCTCGCTCTCGCTCTCTCTCTCTCTCTCTCTCCCCTTTCTCTCTCTCTCCCTCTCTCTCTCTCTCCCTCTCTCTCTCTCTTTCCCCCCCCCCCCCGCCCCCTCTCTCTCTCCCTCTCTCTCTCTACCATGTCGTGTAAATGCTTTTGGGCCGAGCGTGTGTACTAACTGACCTACATCGTGGAGCTTTTTTTGCCTTTGGCTTGGGAGACTTTTGTCGCTGTTATCTCATCTAGCCAATCACACCCCCCTAATCTCGTTTGTCCAATCACATCCCGGATCTCATCTGTCCAATCACTGCTGGGGCCTCGCGGTGGGGTGGATCGCATCGGGGGGGGCGGGAGAGAGGGGGAGAGGGGGGGGGAGTCATCCTCTACTTCCTGCTTGTCGCTGCTGCAGATGTATTTGTGCCTTTTTAAAATATGAAACACGCTCCATCCTTACAGCGGCTCCGTGTAACTTTGACTTTCAGACCTGATTTTCTTTCTGCTGCAGCGCGTGAAACCCTAATTACGCCCCCCCCCCCTCCCCCCCATAACCCCAAAACTTGAAAGGCGAGCTGCATTTCTCTGCATATTGGCAGCTGGGAGAAGGCGGAAAAAAAATTGAAGCTTTTGAAAATTCTTCTTCTTTGAAGCTTCAGTTTTTTTGTTATCAAAGCTGCCTTTGTAGGCCACATGAATTTTGCATGTGCAGGTTTAAGGGAACTTTGTGATGTGTGTGTGTGTGTGTGTGTGTGTGTATATATATGTGTGTGTGTGTGTGTGTGTGCTATATAGTGCTAATTTAAGCAACGGAGGAAAGAGGAGGTAAAAAGTGTGTGTCAGCCATCCTTTAAAATATATTTGGGAGCGTTGCCGAATTCCTCGACTGAATCTGCAGCAGAGGAACTTTTTCATATCATCATTTTTTTTTCTGCTTCATCTGCACTCATGTCATGGATTAAGCTCTAAAGCTCGACTTGTGCATGCTCTTTTTTTTCTATCATCTAAAGGGCGCATGACACAATGTGTTAAAAGAAGCCTTTGAATTATAGGAGAGGGGAGTCACAGGGGGGGGGGGCTTATTTCCCCTAAAAGAGACCTGAGCCCCCCACCCACTCTCTGAACATGAGTAAATGTTGTAGTTTGAAGGAAGGGGACAGATTGCAGCATTTTCGAATTAAATAAATCATAAAATAACCCTCCTGTTGTCCTCGAGTCAAGGAAGGAAGTTAGGAAGGGAGCAAGAAGGAAGGAAAGGAGGAAGAAGGAATGAAAAGAGGGAGGGAAGGAAGGAAAGGAAGGAAGGGAGGAAAGGAGGAAAGAAAGAAGGAAGGAAGGAAGGAAGAAAGGAGGGAGGGAAGGAAAGAAGGAAGGAAGGAAAGTAATGAATGAAGGAAGGAGGGAAGGAAAGATAGGAGGGAGGGAGGAAGGAAGGAGGGAAGGAAGGAAGGGAGGAAGAAGGAATGAAAAGAGGGAGGGAAGGAAAGAAGGAAGGAAGGAAAGTAATGAATGAAGGAAGGAGGGAAGGAAAGATAGAAGGAGGGAGGGAGGAAGGAAGGAGGGAAGGAAGGACAGAAGGAAGGAAGGGAGGAAGAAGGAATGAAAAGAGGGAGGGAAGGAAGGAAAGAGAGAAGAAAGGGAGGAAGGAAATCAAAGAAGGAAGGAAGAAGGAAGGAAAGGAGGAAGGAAGGAAATCAAAGAAGGAGGGAAGGAAGGAAGGAAGGAAGGGAGGAAGGAAATTCTGAAATAGACGAATAGCAGCAGACTCTCTGATAGAATCACTACATGGTGTTACTTGCTGGAGTTTAAAGGGAAAACACAACAACTTTAATTTGTTTAATCAAGGAAACACAAGCAGGATTAGTAATGAGGGATTTACTCACACACACACACACACACACACACACACACACACACACACACTCGGCCAAGGTAATGATGTGACTGCATGTTTTAAGCCTTTCATCAGGAGTGTACTCGCTGATTTGTAAAGTTTGTCAGTTGAAGGTGACGGGTGACGTTCATCCTGAAACAAGCGGCTTTACAAAACCAGCAGTAATGAAAAAAATGTCATTGGCAGGAGATGTGTTCTTGAATATTGAACTTTTTTTTTTTTTGAAGTATGCAGGAATGTTTTATTTTCATGGAGACGTTGTAAAAGAAATATTTAAAAGTGTTTAAGGTAAAAGGAAATGAGCCGCCTCCTTTTATCTCTTTTTTATTTAAATGACAGAGTGTACTTGAGAAAGACACAAAGAAGTAAAGATGTTTCCCAAAGAGCCGCTCGGAGCTTTGGAGCCAGGTAGTTACCGCTGGCTCCGTCGTCATGACGCCCGTCGGCCCCCCAAAAAAGCTTCTTTACTTTCACACGACCGTGAGAAAAAAAGAGGAGGCTAAAAATAGGAAAGTGTTAAAAGAGGCGGACAATTGAGTTAAAGGAGTGTTGACTTCCTGTTGACCCCGTCTGTTTTGACTGTTCCTTCTTTCCTTCCTTCATTCTTTCCTTCTTTCCTTCCCTCCTGCCTTCCTTCCTTCCTTCCTTCCTTCCTTCCTTCTGTCCTTCTTTCCTCCCCATCTTCCTTCCTACCTTCCTTCTGTCCTTCTTTCCTTCCCTCCTTCCTCCATTCCCTCCTTCCTTCCTCCCTTCCTTTCCTCCCTCCCTACTTCCTTCTTTCCTCCCTTCTTCCTCCATTCCATCCTTTCCTCCCTCCCTACTTCCTTCCTCCCTTCCTTCTTTCCCTCCCTACTTACTCCATTCCCTCCTCCCTCCTCCCTTCCTTTCCTGCCTTCCTTTCCTCCCTCCCTACTTCCTTCCTCCCTTCCTTTCCTTCCTCCCTTCCTTCTTTCCCTCCCTACTTCCTTCTTTCCTTCCTTCTTACTCCATTCTCTCCTCCCTTCCTTCTTCCTCCACCCCCCCCCTCTTCCTTTCCTGCCTTCCTTCCTTTCTTCCTTCCTCCATTCCCTCCCCCCCTCCTTCCTTTCCTTCCTTCCTTTCCTTCCTTGACTCGAGGACAACAGGAGGGTTAAAGGAAACACTCTGAGGAATGTAATACCCAGATGTGGAGCTACATGCTTCAGTGAGCCGAACCCTCCTGCTCCAGCAGCACATACATGAAGAATGTGATGCATGTCTGTGTAACTTCAGCCATAATTATAATATTCCTAGTTTAGTTTAGTACTCCAAGGTTTATGTTTCCTGTATGAAGATGGCTACAGTTCCTTTATACACCTTCAAATTCAATCTGAACATCAATATTTTAACCTTCATGGCCACTTCTTTGTATTGCATTTTTATTATAATCTGCACTACAAAATAAAATACCCTCTTAATTTACATGTTAGGTGTATGAAGTAACAGGAAGTGACAATAATACAACAGAGTATAAAAGCAAAATGTAACAGAACAGAAGAGAGAAGAAGAAGAAAGCAAGTGGAAGGATATCACCTAGAAAAACAATAAAAAATAAAGAGAATAAAAACTAATTAAAAGCAAAAACCTAAAAGATTAACATAGTAAGTTAATTTTTACACTGCCAGTATAGATTGAGTCCTCGCCATTGTACATCAAGAATAGAAATAAATGACTAAAATGAAGTAGTATAAAAAAACATGATTAACTTGTAATGTAGTTGATTAACATGAGAAGAAAAAAAGGAGGGTTTGATACAATTTAAGGCATAAAAACATAAAAACATACAATTTGAAAAAACAAACTAAAACCCAAATAATAGTAAAAAACATGTAAACATTTAAAAAAATACAATTATAATAAAAAAAATAAAAATAAAGTACATAAAAATAAAATAAAATAAAAACTAGACTAGAATAGAGCATTAAATATAAGGTTGCAGCATAAAATAATGATTAGCTTTAAAATCATTAAAAGGACATAGAGTGTAAATTAAAGATTAAAATGTAAAGTCCTTCAAAATAAGAGCTCAATCATCAATAAGTGTTTTTAACCTGGATTTAAACCTGCATTATAAAGAGTCTTTCCATCACTAGTAACTGGACTGAAACCAATCGGATAGTTCACCTGCTCCGTTTAGGTAGCTTGTACCGTTGTTTCTGTTGCCATGCCGACCGTAATGATTCTATAAAACAGGAAGTCCATTTTTTTTCCCATGCAGGTTTAAACGCAGCTCTAGTTTATTCCTGCAATGTAAAGCATGCGGCCTCCATACTGAGACGAGTGGCTACACTTGAACTATGTCCATATGTGTGTGTGTGTGTGTGTGTGTGTGTGTGTGTGTGCGCTCCGTTAGCCTTTCCATTCCCTGGTACACACACACACACACACACACACACACACACACACACACACACACACACACACACGTCTTTGTCTCTGTTTCTCTGTGTCTGCCTCCATTTCCATTTAATGGAGGATGAGATGGGGGGAAGGGGAAGGAGGGAGGGAGGGGGGAAGGGAAGAGAAGAGGAGGAGGTGGGGGGGGGGGGTCAGATTGAAAATTGCGATATGTATTTATGTTCCTCTGTATGTGGTTGCCAAGCAACAGCAAAATGAGGGTATTTACAGTTAATAAAAAGTGAGTGACATTACCTTGGTGTGTTAGAGGTAAAGCGCTCATTTGCTTTAAGAGACGGGAAGAAAGACGACAGCGTGTTTGTGTGTGTTTGTGTGTGTGTGTGTGTGTGTGTGTGTGTGTGCGTGTCTTTTGTGTATAGTGACTAATAAATGGCTCCACACCCAGTCTGTATAGGTGTGTGTGTGTGTGTGTTTCTGCATAATAAGCTTATATCCAGCCTCGTCTTTCTAGATATTTCAGTGTGTTTCAGCCAAAAAAGCCTTGTCTATTGTCTACGTGTGTGTGTGTGTGTGTGTGTGTGTGTGTGTGTGTGGAAAGTGCTCTGTCTGAATGCATGAGTGTGTGAGTCAATAATAATAATGTAGTTTGTCAGTTTGCATAAAATATCTTTTTTTAATTTACACATTAAATTCAGCAGCATGATGTCGGGGTTATAAAGTGCTTTGTGCAGCTTTTTCTTTTTCTTTTTTTTTTTTTCTTCTTCTCTGTTTGGTTGTTTTGTGTGTTGTTGCTGCTGAGTGAAAGCAGCGGGGGGGCATGAGAGGTGGGGGGGGGGGTTGTGCATCAGCAAAATATGCCCTACGGGGGAAAAAAACACCTAATTCATTTATGTTCCTCATGTCTAAAGATGAAATAAAGGTTAAAAAAATGTCTTTGTGTCATTTCTCTCCTATGTGACGGTATTTCTTCTTCTTCTCCTTCTTTTTTAATGGTTGATGTTCTTCTACTACTGCACTCTACAGTTTAAGCTGCTGTCATTTGTTACTTTAACGTCAGCCTGCTTTAATGTCACATATCTTCTTTCTTCACAGGCTTTGAAAGCATCTTGGAAGGCTTGTTTGGGCCGGGAGTAGTCCAAGATATCACCCATTTCCAAGGTAAAGACACACACACACACACACACACACACACACACACACACACACACACACACACACACACACACACACACACCCACACGTCATTATTTTTTGTCTCAAAGTGATTTTAAACTAATTCAATTAACCATAAACTATGAAGATAAACAAAATGAATCAAACCAAACAAACAAAAATCAAGCTGTGTGTTTAAAGTCTGGTTTGTTGCCATGACGACGGCATTCACAATATTGCTAACATAACATAACATTATAATTAATTCATATACAGCCAGACATGTTTAATTTATAAAAACCTGACAGATGTCATACTAAAAAAAGGAAAGGAAAAGGAATAAAGAACAGCTGGGGTCACCTAAAGTTGAAGAAGCAGGTTTCTTTATGGTTTTATATTTTAGCTACTTTACTATGTACCTTCAAAATAAAATGACAATGTTTTTATTTATTTTCCTCTTTCTTTTCTTTTCACCTAAAGTTGAAGAAGCAGGTTTCTTTATGGTTTTATATTTTAGCTACTTTACTATGTACCTTCAAAATAAAATGACAATGTTTTTATTTATTTTCCTCTTTCTTTTCTTTTCACCCAAAGTTGAAGAAGCAGGTTTCTTTATGGTTTTATATTAGCAGGAAGATAATCAAGGGTGCAGCCTCTATCAATTACGCCCCAAAAACTAAGGAACAAACTACCTTTTACCATGTACCTTCAAAATAAAATGACATTAATGTTTTTATTTACGCCCCTAAAACTATGGAACAAACTACCTTTAGACAGAAACCAGTTCATAGTTTTTAATTAGCTTTTTCTATCAGTTACTGCAGCTACTTTTACTACGTACCTTCAAAATAAAATGACATTAATGTTTTTATTTCTTTCCTCTTTTTTCTGTTTTATCCTCCTTTTAATTTGAAGGACTTTGAGCTGCATTTATAGTATGAAAAGCTTCTGGATTGTCATTCAGAAAGCTGGAGCTGGAGCAGCCGTTACAGCAGCATTCATGGTCAGAGCATGACCCACAGAAACCACCAGTAGAACCAGTCTAGAACCAGTCTAGAACCAGTCTAGAACCAGTCTAGAACCAGGACCCACAGAAACCATAGCTTCCAGTAGAACCAGTCTAGAACCAGTCTGTCCAGTCTGCTGCTTGTTCTTTTTATGTTGATGGGGGATGAGGGCCTTCACCTCTTCATAACAGTCACACATACTCTATATCAGGTCAGGGGCGTCAAACATGCGGCCCGTGGGCCAGAACTGGCCCGCCAAGGGGTCCAATCCGGCCTGCTTTCCTTCCTGTCTTCCTTCCTTCCTTCCTTTCTGTCTTTTTTACTTATTTCCTGTCTTTTTTTCATTCCTTCCTTCCTTCTTTCGTTGCTGTCTTCTTTTCCTTCTTCTCTTCCATCTATCCTTGCTTACTTCCATATTTCCGTCCTGTCTTCTTTTCCTTCCTTCCTTCCTTCCTTCCTTCTCTTTTTTCCATCCACCTGTCTTTCCTCCCTTTCTCTCATCTTTTCCTTCCTTGCTTCCTTCCATCCTACCTTCCTTCCTTCTCTTTTTTCCATCCACCTGTCTTTCTTCCCTTTCTTTCATCTTTTCCTTCCTTCCTTCCTTCCTTCCTTCCTTCCTTCCATCCTACCGTCCTTCCTTCTCTTTTTTTCATCCACCTGTCTTTCTTCCCTTTCTTTCATCTTTTCCTTCCTTGCTTCCTTCCTTCCTTCTTGACTTCTCTTCCATCCATCCTTCCTTCCTTCCTTCCTTCTCTTTTTCCATCCACCTGTCTTTCTTCCCTTTCTTTCATCTTTTCCTTCCTTCCTTCCTTCCTTCCTTCCTTCCTTCCTTCCTTCCTTCCTTCCTTCCTTCCTTCCTTCCTTCCATCTTTTTAATGATCCAGGCTGAATGTGACTCTTGAATGAAAATGAGTTTGACTCCTCTTGCTCTTATATATATTCTTCTTTCTCTGACTGTTTTTCCAGCGGTTACACCACCTGACATATTTTTTATTATAGAAAGAACAAAGATACAAGTCCGCCAGTCACAATGTCACAATATAACTTTTCTTCGTTAAGTGAAATGTCTTCGGAGTCATTACGCAACTTGTTATCGCTCGACGTGGCGACGGAAAAACAATTAATGAGGAATGAAAGAAAAGAGACGACTTTTACTCCCACTTTAAGTAATTATATGTGGGTGGGGTGGGGGGTGGGGGGGGGAGGTGAAGGTGGGGGTGGGAGGGGGCGTTGATCTGCAGAGCCGTGCTTCCGTGGCTACGACATCAAATTAAAAGCATGATAGTAGAAGTTTTAATTGTGTTAATGAATGTGAAATTAACCTTTTTGCACGCTTTGAAAAGAACATTTGTGAGTGTGAGACTTTACCACAGTGTTTATAATAGATGCACACGTGTACTTTGCTTTATATCAGGGGTGTCAAACATGCGGCCCGCGGGCCAGAACCGGCCCACCGAGGGGGTCCAATCTGGCCCGCTTTCCTTCCTGTGTTCTTTTCCTTCCTTCCATTCTTCCTTCTGTCTTTCCTTCCTTCCATCTGTCCTTCCTCCCTTTCTTTCTTCCTTCTTTCCTTCCTTTTTTTGCTTTCTTCATTCCTTCCTTCCTTCCTTCCATCTGTCCTTCCTCCCTTTCTTCATTCCTTCTTTCCTTCCTTCCTTTCTTCCTTCCATCTGACCTTCCTCCCTTTCTTCTTTCTGTCCTTCCTTCGTTCCTTCCTTTCTTCCTTCTGTCCTTCCTTTTTTCTTCTTTCTGTCCTTCCTTCCTTCCTTCGTTTCTTCGTTTCTTCCTTCTGTCCTTCCTTTTTCTTTTCTTCCTTCCTTCCTTCCTTTTTTCCTTTCTTCATTCCTTCCATCTGTCCTTCCTCCCTTTCTTCCTTCTGTCCTTCCTTCCTTTCTTCCATCTGTCCTTCCTCGCCTTTCTTTCTTTTTTCCTTCCTTTTTCCTTCCTTCCTTCCTTCCTTCCTTCTTTCCTTCTGTCCTTCCTTTTTTCTTCTTTCTGTCCTTCCTTCCTTCCTTCGTTTCTTCGTTTCTTCCTTCTGTCCTTCCTTTTTCTTTTCTTCCTTCCTTCCTTCCTTCCTCCATTCCCTCCCCCCCTCCTTCCTCCC
>NW_026518507.1:0-27059 GCF_027409825.1 Scomber japonicus | reverse complement strand
TACAGCACATTGAATGGTAACAGTTGAGTTTATGCTCCTAGTAGATAAATCACTACTGAGTGAATATTAACCCTTTATAGGACACTCATTGAAAGGAAGGGAGGAAGGAAGGGAAGGATGGAGGGAGGAAAGAAGGAAGGATGGAAGGAAGGGAAGGAAGGAGGGAGGAAAGAGAGAAGGAGGGAAGGAAGAAGAAAGGGGGATGGAGGAAGGAAAGAAGGAAGGGAGGAGAGAAGGAGGGAGGGAGGAAGAACAGATGGAAGTAAGGAAAGGAAGGAAGGACGGAGGAAGGAAAGAAGGAAGGGAGGAGAGAAGGAGGGAGGGAGGAAGGACAGATGGAAGGAAGGAAAGGAAGGAAGGAAGGACGGAGGAAATAAGGAACGAGGGAGGGAGAAAGGAAAAGAGGAAGGGAAGAAAGAAGGCAGGGAGGAAGGAAAGGAAGGAAGGAAGGAAGGAAAGAAGGAAGGAAGGAAGGAAGGATATTTTGGGATATTTACAGAAGTTACCAAATATAATTATTTGCCCAATAAAGGATTAACTTTATGATGATCAACCTGTAGCTTTTATTATGGCGGGGTAAAGACTTCTTCCTCCTTCCTCCTCCCAGCTGATTAAACACTTTTCATAGCGGTGACATTTCGGACATGTGAGGTGTACTGTACGTTGTCAGTATCATGTGATGGTATTGATTCAGTTCTTGTGTTTCTGTCTCTCTGTGGAGCTGACTCTGCCTTCTTCTCCTCCTCCTCCTCCTCCTCCTGTCTGTAACATACTCCTCTTTTCCTCCTCTCGTCATTCCTCTTCCTCTCTTTCAACGCATCTCTGTTTCTCTGTACACACATATATAAATATCTGTCGGTGTGTGTGTGTGTGTGTGTGTGTGTGTGTGTGTGTGTGTGTGTGTGTGTGTGTGTGTGTGTGTGTGTGTGTGTGCGCCGCGCGCGCATGCGCGTGTGTGTGTTCGTCTGTCACTCTCTGGTGATGTGGTTTCGGACTGAGCTGAATTGGTTTTTAAAGGAAGTGCAGCGCCATGGCAACAGCTCAGCTGTAACCAAGCCGACAGCAGTCTCCTCTCTCTCCCTCTCTAGCTCTCTCTCTCTCTCTCTTTAGCTCTCTCTCTCTCTCTCTCTCTCTCCCTCTCTCTCTCTCTCTCTCTAGCTCTCTCTCTCTCTCTCTCTCTCTCTCTCTCCTCTCTCTCTCTCTCTCTCTAGCTCTCTCTCTCTCTCTCTTCTCTCTCTCTCTCTCTCTCTAGCTCTCTCTCTCTCTCTCTCTCTCTGTCTCTCTCTCTCCTTCTCTCACCTTCTCTCTCTCTCTCTCTCTCTCTCTCTCTCTCCCCTCTCTCTCTCTCTCTCTATCTGTCTCTCTCTTCTCTCTTCTCTCCCTTTCTCTCTCTCTCTCTTCTCTCTCTCTCTCCTTCTCTCTCTCTCTAGCTCTCTCTCTCTGTCTCTCTCTCTCCTTCTCTCCCTTTCTCTCTCTCTAGCTCTCTCTCTCTAGCTCTCTCTCTCTAGCTCTCTCTCTCTGGCTCTCTCTCTCTCTCTCTCTAGCTCTCTTCTCTCTCTGTCTCACTTCATGCTATGTTGGTAAAAAAAATGCATTTTCATTTTAAAGGATGAAGACTCTCACATACACACTTGTATATATATATATATACAGAAACTGAACTGAACAGAGTCTGAGTGAAGCTTCATTGAGAGTCGAACTCTTGTGAATCAATCATCAGCCCAGAAGCACCAGATTAATATTGATACGAGCGGCGGCTGATGATTGCGTGTTGTATTTTGTATGAAGTGGTTTGTGTTTGTGTGTTTTCTCTTTCACATTTTCTTTACATGATTTCTGTTTGTGCTTTTGCAGTATAACGTTGAGGCATTCATTTTCAGATATTGGATTTAGATATAGTTTTTGGTGCAGTGATCTGAAGCTGATCGAACTCAGAAACACCTCCTCTAACCCTAACCCATCCCCCTTTCTTCCTTCCTTCTTTCCTTCTTTCCTTCTTTCCTCCTTTCCTTTCCTCCCTTCCTTCATTCCCCTTTCTTCCTTCCTTCTTTCCTTCCTTCCTCCCTTCCTTCCTCCCTTCCTTCCTTCCTTCCTCCTTCTCGCTTTCTTTCCTTCCTCTCTCTTTCTCCCTTCCTTCTTTCCTTCCTCCATCCCCCTTTCTTCCTTCCTTCTGTCCTAACTTCCTCCCTTCCTTCTTCCCTCTCACCTTCTTTCCTTCCTCCCTCCTTTCATTCTTCCTCCTTTCCTTTCTACCTTCATTCCTCCTTTCCTTCCCTCTTCCTCATTACCTTCCTTCCTTCTTTCTTCTATCCTTCCTTCTTTCTTCCCTCTCACCTTCTTTCCTTCCTCCCTCCTTTCATTCCTTCCTCCTTTCCTTCCTTCCTTCTTCCTCCATCCTTCCTTCCTCCTTTACTTCCTTCCTCCTTTCTTTTCCTTTCCTTCCTTCTTTCCTCCCTCCTTTCCTTCCTTCTTCCTCCCTCCTTTCCTTTCCTTTCCTTTCCCTTCCTCCCTTCATTCCTCCTTTCCTTCCTGCCTTCCTGCCTTCCTCCATCCTTCCTTCCTTCCTCCTTTCCTTTCCTTTCGTTTCCTCCCTTCCTTCCTTCCTCCCTTCCTTCCTTGACTCGAGGACAGGAACAGGAAGATTAATCAAAGAGTAAGCACACATGTAGTTTTGTTCTATCTCTATATCTCCACACTCAGAGGCGACGGTGAGTCCGCTGCAGGTTCAGGTTCATGTTCAGGTTAGACACCCAACGGGAGAGCTCATACCTGGAAGTGATTTACGCTGAGGGTAATTTGGACCTATTTGATCCAGAGTTACTAGGAACACGAGAGGAGCAGCCAAGAGCTCACTTAGACCTTTATCCAGTTCAGCAGAGCTCATGTTATAAAAAATTAGACTTTCCTTCCATGAGCTCTGACAGAGGAAGGAAGGAAGGAAGGAAGGAAGGAAGGAAGGAAGGAAGGAAGAAGGAAGGAAGGAAGGAAGGAAGGAAGGAAGGACAGGACAGGTGGAAGGAAAAAAGGAAGGAAGGGAAAGAAGACGGGAAGGAGGGACAGGTGGAAAGAAAGAGGAAGGAAGGAAGGAAGGACAGATGGAGGGAAAGGAAGAAAAAGAAGACAGAAAGGAAGGAAGGGAAGATGGAATGAAGGGAGTGAGGGAAAGAAGAAGACAAGAAAGAAGGAAGGAAGGAAGGAAGGACGGACGGACAGACAGGTGGAAGGAAAGAAGGAATGAAGGGAAAGAAGACATGAAAGGAAGGAAGGGAAGATGGAAGGAAGGGAGGAATAAGGAAAGTGGGCCGTATTGGACCCCTCAGCGGGCCGGATCTGGCCCTGGGCCGCATGTTTGACATCCCTGCTTTAGACCACAAACAATAATACTGTTGTTGAGAGAGAGAGAGAGAGAGAGAGAGAGAGAGAGAGAGAGAGAGAGAGAGAGAGAGAGAGAGAGAGAGAGAGAGAGAGAGAGAGAGAGAGAGAGAGAGAGAGAGAGAGAGAGAGAGAGAGAGAGAGAGAGAGAGAGAGAGAGAGAGAGACAGAGAGCTAGAGAGAGAGAGACAGAGAGAGAGAGAGAGAGAGAGAGAGAGAGAGAGAGAGAGAGAGACAGAATCCTGTTTTATGATGTTAATGTTAAACTATGATTTACTTCTTACTTTACAAATCTGAATTTCCAGTCGGGAGTGAAATAAATTACTTTCAGGACCGGAGTGTCTGCCCACGTCTCTCCACTCGACAGGCGGAGAGATAGAAAAAGTTTGGAGTTGTTGAGTTGAGAGGAGGAGGAGGAGGAGGAGGAGGAGGAGGAGGAGGAGGAGGAGGATAGAAGGATAGAAAGCTTAGAAAAGGATGTTTCCGATTTATGATGTGCAGCAGCTGAACTACCGGGAGACATTTAACAGAACACAGCCTTGGAAAAGGGTTATTACTTCTTCACAAGTAGGGCTTTAGGGTATGAATACATCATAAATACATGCAGACGTATTTACACACACACACACGCACACACACACACACACACACACACACACACACACACACACACACACACAGAGGCATCCATGTAGTGTTTGTGCTCTCGTACTCGATAGTGAACGCAGCTCACCTGTCAATCAAAGGTGTGGTTAATTTTTTACACAGCGTACTTGACATTCCTTCCTCTTCTCCTTTCCTCCCTTCCTTCCTCCCTTCCTTCCTTCCTCCCTCCCTTCTTTCCTCCATCCTTCCTTCCTCTTTTCCTTTCCTTTCCTCCCTTCCTCCTTTCCTTCCTTCCTTCCTTCCTCCTTTCCTTCTTTCCTCCTTTCCTTCCTTCCTTCCTCCCTCCTTTCCTTCTTTCCTCCCCCCCAACGTTCCTCCCTTCCTTATTTCCTCTGTCCTTCTTTCCTTCCTTCCTCCCTTCTTTCCTCCATCCTTACTTCCTCCTTTCCTTCCTTCGTCCTCCATACCTTCCTTCCTTCTTTCCTCTATCCTTCCTCCTTTCCTTTCCTTTCCTTTCCTTCCTTCCTTCTTTCTGCCATCCTTCCTTCCTTCCTCCACACACACACACACACACACACACACACACACACACACACACACACACACACACACACACACACTCGGAGGCATCCATGTAGTGTTTGTGCTCTCGTACTCGATAGTGAACGCAGCTCACCTGTCAATCAAAGGTGTGGTTAATTTTTTACACAGCGTACTTGACATTCCTCCCTCTTCTCCTTTCCTCTCTTCCTTCCTCCCTCCCTTCCTCCTTTCCTCCCTCCCTATTTCCCTTCCTCCTTCTTTCCTCCATCCTTCCTTCCTTCCTTCCTTCCTTCCTCCCTCCTTTCCTTCTTTCCTCCCCCCAACGTTCCTCCCTTCCTTCTTTCCTCTGTCCTTCTTTCCTTCCTTCCTCCCTTCTTTCCTCCATCCTTCCTTCCTACTTTCCTTCCTTCATCCTCCATACCTCCCTTCCTTCTTTCCTCCATCCTTCCTTCCTCCTTTCCTTCCTTCTTCCTCCATACCTTCCTTCCTTCTTTCCTCTATCCTTCCTCCCTTCTTTCCTCCATCCTTCCTTCCTTCTTTCCTTCCTTCTTCCTCCATACCTTCCTTCCTTCTTTCCTCTATCCTCCCTTCCTTCTTTCCTCTGTCCTTCTTTCCTTCCTTCCTCCCTTCTTTCCTCCATCCTTCCTTCCTCTTTTCCTTCCTTCTTCCTCCATACCTTCCTTCCTTCTTTCCTCTATCCTTCCTCCCTTCCTTCCTCCCTTCCTTCCTTCCTCCCTTCCTCCCTCCTTTCCGTCTTTCCTCTGTCCTTCTTCCTCCATACCTTCCTTCCTTCTTTCCTCTATCCTTCCTCCTTTTCTTTCCTTTCCTTCCTTCCTTCTTTCTACCATCCTTCTTTCTTCCTCCACACACACACACACACACACACACACACACGGAGAGGCATCCATGTAGTGTTTGTGCTCTCGTATACTCGATAGTGAACGCAGCTCACCTGTCAATCAAAGGTGTGGTTAATTTTTTACACAGCGTACTTGACATGTGAAGTTAGTCACCGGCTGTAATTTAATCATCGGCGGTAATTAAAAGTGAATCATTTGAATGCTGGCTGCGGTTCGTGTTGGAGCCCTCCGCCGCTCTCACTCTGCTCGGCTTGACTGGATGTTGAATTAAAAACAGATGGTGTGTGTGTTGGGGTTTATTTTTCCTGTTGATTCATCTGATACCTGATTTACAGCTGAGGGTTTAAAAAGACTCAACCTTGTATCTGGATATTAAGACACTGTTGATTCAACACAAATCATCATAGGAGTAAGGAGGGAGGATGGAGGAATGAGGAAGAAAGGACGGAATGGAAGGAAGGAGGTAGGGATGGAAGGAAGAAAGGAAGGAAGGAAGGAGGTAGGGATGGAAGAAGGAAGGGAGGAGGAAGGGAGGAAAGAAGGAAGGAATAAGGAAGGGAGGAGGGAGGGAGGAAGGAAGGAAGGAAAGGACTAAGGAGGGAGGGAAGGATGGGAAGGAAGGAAGGACGAAGGAAGGAAGGGAGGAAAAAAGGAAGGAATAAGGAAGGATAAGGAGGGGAGGAGGGAGGGAGGGAGGACGGAAAGAAGGAGGGAAGGAAGGGAGGGAGGACGGAAGGAAGGAAGGAAAGGAGTAAGGAGGGAGGAATGGAGGAAAAGAGGAAGGAAGGAAGGAGAGAAGGAAGGAAGGAAGGAAGGAAGGAGGGAAGGGAAGGATAGAGGGAAGAGAGAAGGAAGCCCTCCGCCGCTCTCACTCTGCTCGGCTTGACTGGATGTTGAATTAAAAACAGATGGTGTGTGTGTTGGGGTTTATTTTTCCTGTTGATTCATCTGATACCTGATTTACAGCTGAGGGTTAAAAAGACTCAACCTTGTATCTGGATATTAAGACACTGTTGATTCAACATAAATCATCATAGGAGTAAGGAGGGAGGGATGGAGGAATGAGGAAGAAAGGAAGGAAGGAAGGAGGTAGGGATGGAAGGAAGGAAGGAGGGAGGGATGGAGGGAGGGAGGGAGGACGAAGGACGGAAGGAAGGAGGGAAGGAAAGGAAAGGAGTAAGGAGGGAGGGAGGGAGGAAGGAAGGAAGGAAAGGAGTAAGGAGGGAGGGATGAAGGAAAAGAGGAAGAAAGGAAGGAAGGAAGGAGGGAGGGATGGAGGAAGAAAGGAAGGAAGGAAGGAAGGAGGTAGGGATGGAAGGAAGGAAGGGAGGAGGAAGGGAGGAAAGAAGGAAGGAATAAGGAAGGGAGGAGGGAGGGAGGAAGGAAGGAAGGAAGGAATGGAGAAGGAAGGATGGAAGGAAGGAAGGAGGGAAACAGGGAGGGAGGAAGGAAGGGAGGAAAGAAGGAAGGAAGGAAGGAAGGAAGGAAGGAAGGAAGGAAGGGAGGGAGGACGAAGAGCGGAAGGAAGGAAGGAAAGGACTAAGGAGGGAGGGATGGAAGGAAGGAAAGAAGGAAGGAAGGAAGGAATGGAGAAGGAAGGACGGAAGGATGGAAGGAAGGAAGGAGGGAAACAGGGAGGGAGGAAGGAAAGAAGGAACGGAGGAGGAAGTGAGGAAGGAAGGAAGGAAGGGAGGGAGGACAAAGAGCGGAAGGAAGGAAGGAAAGGACTAAGGAGGGAGGGATGGAAGGGAGGAAAGAAGGAAGGAAGGAATGGAGGAAGGAAGGAAGGAAGGAAGAAAGGAAGAAAGGGAGGAAGGAGGGAAATAGGGAGGAAGGAAGGAAAGGAGTAAGGAGGGAGGGATGAAGGAAAAGACGAAAAAAGGAAGGAAAGGAGTAAGGAAGTAAGGAAGGAAGGAAGGAACAGTCAAAAGAGAACGAAACGAGAACGAGAGAAAGAAAACACTGCTAATAAATGTGTATAAAGTTACGAAACACTGATGAATCATGGGAGTTGGAGTTTGTCTGGATTTAACCCTCTCTCTCTCTCTCTCTCTCTCTCTCTCTATGTCTCTGTCTCTCTCTCTCTCTCTCTCTCTCTCTCTCTCTCTCTCTCTCTCTCTCTCTCTCCCTCTCTCATATATCCAGACTGCGAGCCTGAGGAAGTGTCTGACTGGTCCTTTGATGAAAACTGTCTCTTCTGCTGCTTAAGACGCGAGAAAGTCAAGGTAAGAAAAATCACAACACTTTGTCTCATCTGTCAGACAATCCTTCCTTCCTTCCTTCTCTCCGTCAGACCTGGCCTTCGCTTATTATCCGCATGTTCATACAGGGTTTCCCTCACTTCACATACATGCATAATATAGCAGGAATTAGCAGAGCAACAGTCCTTCACCATATTGATTTGAACATAAAGTTAGTCAGCGGATTTCTTGATTAATGTTTTAAATTAATGAAGTTAGAGTTTATCATGAAGGCTGAGAGGCCTCGACGGTTGAGAAGCAGGCAGTGGAGACTCCATGAAGAAGTCATTTTTTACTTTTTCAGAAGGAAGGAAAGGAGGGAGGAAGGGAGGAAAGGAAAGGAAGGAAGGAAAGGAGGGAGGAAGGAAGAAGTTGGGAAAGGAGGAAGGAAGAAGGAGGGAAAGGAGGAAGGAAGGAAGGAAGGAGAGGAGGGAGGAGGGAAGGAAGAAAGGTAGGGAAAGGAGGAAGGAAGGAAGGAAGGAAGGAGAGGTGAAAGGAGGAAGGAAGGAGAGGAGGGAGGAGGGAAGGAAGAAAGGAAGGAAGGAGGGAGGAAGGAAGGGAGGAAAGGAAAGAAGGAAGAAGGAGGGAGGGAGGAAGGAAAGGAGCGAGGAAGGAAGAAGGAAGGAAAGGAGGGAGGAAGGGAGGAAGGAAGAAGGAAGGAAAGGAGGAAGGAAGGAAGGAAAGGAAAGGAAAGGAAAGAAGGAAGAAGGAAGGAAAGGAGGGAGAAAGGAAGGAGGGAAGGAAGAAGGGAAGAAAGGAAAGAAGGAAGGAAGAAAGGTAGGAAAGAAGGACAGAGGAAAGAAAGAGAAAAGAAGGGAGGGAGGAAAGAAGGAAGGGAGGAAGGAATATGGAAGGAAAGGAGGGAAGGAAGGAAAGGAGGGAGAAAGGAAGAGAGGAAAGGGAAGAAGGAAGGGAAGGAAAGGAAAGGAAAGAAGGAGGGAAGAAAGGGGGATGGAGGAAGTACAGACGGAAGGAAGGAAGGGAGGAAAGAAGAATGAGACGGGGTCAATTTGACCCGGGAGGACGACACAAGGGACACAAAAAAATACGCCTTTTCACTTTCTTGCAGGGAGTTTCATGATGAGCTTGTATGCTAAATAAATAAGGAGCTAGTTAGCTTAGCTTAGCTTAGCATGCAGACTGGAGCCTCGAGGTTGAGAGGAGGAGGAGTGGGACCTGGGGAAAGATAAAGTTCCTCATTTTTACATTTTGGTTTGTGTATATTATCCTCAAGCTCATACAGGGTTTCCCTCACTTAAAATACATGCATGTTACAGTAGGAATTAGCAAAGCCACTGTCTCATCATATTGGTTTTAGCATTGGTTGGCTGCTTTCTAAAAAGTTGAGATAGCTAACTTATGAACACATTTCTTTACATAAATTAATAATGTATGAATAAAAAATATGTCTTTTCATGATAAGCTTGTATGCTAAATAAACAAGGAGCTAGTTAGCTTAGCTTAACATGCAGACTGGAGCCTCGAGGTTGAGAGGAGGAGGAGGAGGAGGAGGAGGAGGAGTGGGACCTAGGGAAAGATAAAGTTCCTCATTTTTACATTTCGATTTGTGTTCATTATCCTCAAGCTCATACGGGGTTTCCCTCACTTCAAATACATGCATATTATAGCAGGAATTAGCAGAGCAACAGTCTTTCACTATATTGGTTTTATCATTGGTTAGTTTCTTTCTAAAAAGTTGAGATAGCTAACTTAAGAACTTCTTAAGAATTTCTTTATATAAATTAATAATGTATGAATAAAAAATATGCCTTTTCATGATAAGCTTGTATGCTAAATAAACAAGGAGCTAGTTAGCTTAGCTTAGCATGCAGACTGGAGCCTCGAGGTTACGAAGAGGAGGAGGAGGAGGAGGAGGAGGAGGAGTGGGACCTAGGGAAAGATAAAGTTCCTCATTTTTACATTTCGATTTGTGTTCATACAGGGTTTCCCTCACTTAAAATCTAAAATACATTCATTTCTTGAATAATGTTTAAATTAATGAAGTTAGAGTTTACCATGAAGGCTGGAGCCTCGAGGTTGAGAAGCAGGCAGTGGAGACTCCAGTAAGTCGCTGCACCTGGGGAAAGAAGTAATTTTTACATTTTGGTTTGTGCATAAGGAGCTAGTTAGCTTAGCTTAGCATGCAGACTGGAGCCTCAAGGTTAAGAGGAGGAGGAGGAGGACCTGGGGAAAGACAAAGTTCCTCATTTATACATTTTGGTTTGTGTACATTATCCTCAAGCTCAGTACATGCATGTTACGGTAGGAATTAGCAGGATTTCTCTTGAGAAAGAATTAAACAAACATGCTAACTAGCAATATTTAAAGCTTCTTTTAGGCTCTTCATGCTAGGATTTATGCTACACTAAGCTAACTGTGCCCTAGCTCATGTAAAACAGACAAAATACGAGACACTATAAGTTATTGGGTTTAAAACATGAACTGTAGAGCATCATATTATTATAAGATTGCTTTATACTGCATTCATTTTATAAAGATTTTTAGCAAAAGCTTAAAAAGAATACATAACCAATATATGTTGTGAAGGCTACAAAATGCTACCTTTGTGTGTGTGTGTGTGTGTGTGTGTGTGTGTGTACAAGAGTATTAAGAGGAAGAGAAAGCCAACAACAGAATCTGTGAATCAATACATGTTTTTGTGTGTGTGTGTGTGTGTGTGTGTGTGTGTGTGTGTGTGTGTGTGTGTGTGTGTGTGTATTTTCTCCCCGTTCAATATGGCTCTTATGTTACTTTCATGAATGCATTGCAGTATATCTTTGTCTCTCCTCCTTCTACTCAGACATACTTGTTGTTTGTGTTCAGCCGTCATGATCTTGGCCCAAATTTAGCTTGTGAAAAGAATGCGATATAATGATGTGAATGTATGTATGTATGCGGGGAGGAGGAAGAGGAGGAGGAGGATGATGGTGACCTGAGTATAAGGCTAAAAAACTGATACAAGCACTTTACTTTATACACAATATAAGAGACATATTAATTTAATTATAAAAGAGTAAAGGAGAGGTAGGGAGCAGCAATGAAAGGTGTAACCTCTGCTCCATGAATTATTATTATATCTTTTCATCTTATCTTGAATATTATTTGCATGGAAGTCATCGCACTGATTCATGTTTTATTTCGCTTTATTGCAGAAATTCTCTCATGCAATTTGTGCAGCAATTTAACCGTTTGTAGGTCACACCGAGAAAGTGCTATTTAAAAGAATAATTTATTCGCTTTTCCTTCCTCGTTGAGTTCATGACGACGTAAAACATGGATTTTTCTACAGATCTCATTTGTTTCAAAACTGAACAAGATGAAAATGAAATGAAATTCAACTTCAAAAATGTCTCCAGCAGAAATCTCTTATGTCAGCAGTTATTCTTCATTTATACACTAAAGCACAACCTGTATCTATAGCAACCTTAGAATAACCTATATCTATAGCAACCGTAGAACAACCTGTATCTACAGTATAGCAACCATAGGACAACTTGTATCTATAGCAACCATAGGACAACCTGTATCTATAGCAACCATAGAACAACCTGTATCCATAGCAACCATAGAACAACCTGTATCTATAGCAACCGTATGACAACCTGTATCTATAGCAACCGTAGGACAACCTGTATCTATAACAACCATAGAACAACCTGTATCTATAGCAACCATAGAACAACCTGTATCTATTGCAACCATAGAACAACCTGTATCTATAGCAACCATAAAACCACCTGTATCTATTGCAACCATAGAAAAACCTGTATCTATAGCAACCATAGAACAACCTGTATCTATAGCAACCATAACACAATCTGATGGTCTGTGTGTACATTACATACCTCATACAAGTGGTAAAGATTGACCTAAAAAAGTTAAATAGGTTAAATAGATTTAGTTGTGAACCAGATATCACCAAAATCATCTCAGCTTAAGGTCCACTCACAAGATTGTGGACTTTTAAAACATATTGCCCAAACGTTTTAGTATTGTGAGCACTACTCACTAGGATTTCTCGCCTATATATTGACTGGCTGTTCTCATGAGTTCTCTTTAGTGTCTCTCTATTTATGGCTCTATAGGTGCATGAAGTGGTGTCAGGCTTGTTTTCCATTTCCTCCTTTATTTTTGGGGTGGGATTTGAACAAGGGAGCAATATGTGTAGTGACTGTGGGAGGGGAAGGAAGTTAGGCGGGGGGTGTAATTCCTGCAACCGTCGACCATCTCTTGTTTTTCGACTTGACCCCTGCCCGACCTTTTTTTTTTGTCGAAGTCGGCCATCTGTCTCCTAAAAAACATCCTCGCTTCAACCACCGCCTCCCTCCACCATCCCCCCATCTGTCTCCCTGTCTCTGCTTATGCTAATAAAGCCAAGTGAGCCTTTTTTTTTTTTTTTTTTTGCTGCCAAAGCTCTCATAGAAATCATTCAGAAATCAAAATGTACATAAAAATAACAACGTTTCTATGTGTAATACAGTAATTACAAATAAGACATGAACTGAATAATAAAAAAAAGGAAAAATCTAAATCAATCACCAGAGCTAAATCAATTAAAGCCTTGCAAGGGATTACATGAGATTTTTTTTTCAGCTATATTGTCTGACTGGTCAATAATTATGTTAGCTTGCAAATCATGACACAAATAAGACACAAATTTGCAGCAGACTTAATTGTTTTTTTCTCTTCTCACTCAATATAATTTTCATCTTTTATTCATCTGTAAAGGGGTTGAAAGCTCTCTGCGTCTCACTGTTATTACCCTTCTGCTTGTTTGTGAAATGCCAGAGGAGCTTCAGTGGGCGGGGAACCATTGATTCATTGATCTGGAGCGCCATGCAAACCGCCAGCAGAGAGAGAGAAGGGGGAGAGAGAGCTTAGAGAGAGAGAGAGAGAGAGAGAGAGAGAGAGAGAGCTGAGGGGGGTTAACATAAAGAGAGGGGGGAGAGGAAGAGCCTTAAAAACATGTTCTCATATCTATGTTTGTTGCTTTGTCTTTTATCATTGATGCACACAAACACACAAACACACACACACACACACACACACACTCAATTTCCCTTTTGTAGTGCTGTAAAGACAATGGGTATTATTACAGTCATTACAACTTACAACTACCACATGTGGTGTTAAAGGGGGGGAAACTATGCAGATATTCACCCAGACCAGTATTGTCTATTGGCTAATGAACAATGTTTAACTTCCTGCTCTGCTGAAGTCGTGACAGGAAACACGTAATCCAGCGTACTTACAATATAAACTACTTTTACTTATTTCCTGTATAGTGGTGCATTCAAGGACTGTCTGTAAAAATGCTCCGTGTGCCATGTTACTCCAGCAGTAAGGGAAAGCAGACACTAAAATATCATACCACTGATATCTGCATATTTGAAAGATTAATAATGAAAAGTATAATTAAGATTAATATCACACATACTAGTTTCTAAACTGATCATTTAAAGGCAACAATTAAACAACCACTGTAACCAATCATGCTCCTGTTGTCCTCGAGTCAAGGAAGGGAGGGAGGAAGAAGGAAGGAAAGGAGGGAGGGAGGAAGAAGGAAGGAAAGGAGGGAGGAAGGAAGAAGGAAGGAGGGAGGGAGGGAGGGAGGGAAGAAGAAGGAAGGAAAGGAGGGAGGAAGGAAGAAGGAAGGAAAGGAGGGAGGGGGGAAGAAGGAAGGAAAGGAGGGAGGAAGGAAGAAGGAAGGAAAGGAGGAAGGAGGGAAGGAAGGAGGAAGGAAAGAAAGAGAGAACGAGGGAGGGAGGAAGGAAGGTAGGGACGAAGGAAGAAGGAAGGAAAGGAAGGAGGGAAGAAGGAAGGAAAGGAGGGAGGAAAGAAAGAGAGAAGGAGGGAGGGAGGAAGGAAGGTAGGGACGAAGGAAGAAGGAAGGAAAGGAAGGAGGGAAGAAGGAAGGAAAGGAGGGAGGAAAGAAAGAGAGAAGGAGGGAGGAAGGAAGGAGGGAGGAAAGAAGGAAGGAAAGGAGGGAGGAAAGAAGGAAGGAGGGAGGAAAGAAAGAGAAGGAGGAAGGAAAGAAGGAAGGAGGGAAAGAAGGAAGGAGGGAGGAAAGAAAGAGAGAACGAGGGAGGAAGGAAGGAAAGGAGGGAGGAAGGAAAGAAGGAAGGAAAGGAGGGAGGAAAAAAAGAAAGAGAAGGAGGAAGGAAAGGAAGGAGGGAGAAAGGAAAGAAGGACCAAGTCTAAACAGACGGGGTCAATTTGACCCGGGAGGACGACAGGAAGGTTAAAGAGTGTATCTCCTGGCTCACGTTGGCGGTTTAAGGGTTAATCAGGTTTATCTGGAGACTTGGAGACTTTTTTTCTTTTAACTTTCTGGCCGAAGGAAATGCTTCATATTTTTCTGTTGGCTCACAGAACGGAGCGGGAGAGCCGTGATGGACGTTCACAGTTGGACACGGTTAAGCAATCACAAGAGTGGAGCTCATCTTTGATATGGCGGGTTGTTTGAGGGGGGATATTTTCTGACAGAAGGGGCTTTTCACTTATTCATTTCTCTCTCTCTCTGTGTGTGTGTGTGTTTGTGTAGGAGCACAGTGTCGAGAACGGCGGAGGCAGCCAGGTGCTGTCGGAGTGTGAAGACTTCAAACAGGAGCAGTCTCGGATCAGCCGGCTGGAGAGACAGGCCCAAGACTTCCTCAATGCTGTGTTCCACAGAAAAGGTAAGACCCCCCACCCCCCCCAGACACACACACACACACACACACACACACACACACACACACACACACACACACACACACACACACACGACACACTCCTCATCCGTCATTTCATTACTCATTACCACGTTCCCTCTGGTCATGAACATTTGGAATTATTTCCAGAGACGCATTTCAAACAGGTTGAGACAGAAAATTTGGTTTATTCCCAGAGGAAATCAGTGGATGTAAGATGTAAGGACATAGAATTGTACCTATTGGGGAATATAATACCAGAGTGTATTATACTATTTAAAAAAAAAAAACATTTTTCACACATTTATTGCATTTCAGGATTTTATAGACCAACCTGAAGTGAAACTGAACTATTTAGCATTTCTTACAGATATGTTTTCTCTTTTGCAAGGGAAGTAATGGAAGAACCATGTAACCCGCCACAATAAAAGTCTTCCATTTGTTGCATATCAGGATGTTATAGCCCAACTTGAAGTGAAACTGGACTATTTAGCATTTCTTACAGATATGTTTTCTCTTTTGCAAGGGAAGTAATGGAAGAACCATGTAACCCGCCACAATAAAAGTCTTCCATTTGTTGCATTTTGTTGTAATACTCAATATAAAACTTGACTGCTAGAAATGCTGATGGCCTAAATTGATCCAAAAAAATGTAGTTCCAATATCAAGATGCAAGAACAGGTGGTGGTGTTTAGCTCAGTGGGTAGAGCACCCGCCCCATGTGTTGAGTCACTGCAGGCGAAATGTAGTCCCACACAAATCCCGCACCAAGCGGTCCTATCCTGCATGTCATTCCCCCTCTCTACCTCCAGTTTCCTGTCTCTCTCAAATTGGTCTGTATGTGGCCCTTTAATGAAAATGAGTTTGACCCCCCTGGTGTAAAGGCTGAAGATGAAAATACAAACATTAAAATCAGACTATTTAATAGTGATAATGCAGATCTGACCTGGACTGAGCCTTTCTGATGTCCTAGTGGCACTTCCTGTATAATGTGTCACATGAGAACTGCATCCCTTTGCGTTAAGACCCAAATATAAAACATCAGCTTTGGTTAAACTTTGAGCAACTTGGAGGCTGAATTCTTTCTAGGCGATGGATGAAACATTTCCATAAACCATTACCATAAATTCCGGACTACAGAGCGCACCTGATTAAAAGCCGCATGCTCTAATTTTAGAAAAAAAATCAATTTTGTTCTTGTACAAGCCGCACCGGATTTTAAGCCGCAGGTGTCCCACGTTGTAATATGAGATATTAGCTAGGGTTGGTCCGATCGGCGATGCCTGACAGCCATCAACGCAACGCAACCCCCCCCCCCCTAAAAGCCACGAAAAAAATAAAATAAAAATGAATTAGTCGCACTGTAGTATAAGCCGCAGTGTTCAAAGTGTGGGGAAAAAGTAGCGGCTTATAGTCCAGAATTGACGGTACATTGTTTAAATTTTTTTTTTTTCAATGCAAGATCAAAGAAATCAGTTGTCCGAAGTTGTTCTTAATCATGTCAAAGTAACGATAAATGTTCTCATCTGCAGAATAAATCTCTCTTTTATATTTCAGTTATATCATAATGTGTGTTTATATTAATTGAGACTCTCATAGCTCCTACCAGCACGTTGTAACTCTGGTTTTAAAGTCAGACAGACAGTGAAGTGTACAGCGGAGTGTCGTCTGCATAGCGTGATCGTCTGTGAGGTTTTAAAGTCAGACAGACAGTGAAGTGTACAGCGGAGTGTCGTCTGCATAGCGTGATCGTCTGTGAGGTTTTAAAGTCAGTCAGACAGTGAAGTGTACAGCGGAGTGTCGTCTGCATAGCGTGATCGTCTGTGAGGTTTTAAAGTCAGTCAGACAGTGAAGTGTCGTCTGCATAGCGTGATAGTCTGTGAGGTTTTAAAGTCAGACAGACAGTGAAGTGTACAGCGGAGTGTCGTCTGCATAGCGTGATCGTCTGTGAGGTTTTAAAGTCTGTCAGACAGTGAAGTGTAAAGCGGTGTGTCGTCTGCATAGCGTGATCGTCTGTGAGGTTTTAAAGTCAGTCAGGCAGTGAAGTGTACAGCGGAGTGTCGTCTGCATAGCGTGATCGTCTGTGAGGTTTTAAAGTCAGTCAGACAGTGAAGTGTACAGCGGAGTGTCGTCTGCATAGCGTGATCGTCTGTGAGGTTTTAAAGTCAGTCAGACAGTGAAGTGTACAGCGGAGTGTCGTCTGCATAGCGTGATCGTCTGTGAGGTTTTAAAGTCAGACAGACAGTGAAGTGTACAGCGGAGTGTCGTCTGCATAGCGTGATCGTCTGTGAGGTTTGAGAATGGATAAAAAGGGGGCCAAGGATCGATCCCTGGAAAGAAAGGGAGGAAGGACAGATGGGAGGAAGAAAGGAAGGAAGGAACAAAGAAAGGATAAAAGGAAGTAGGAAGGACAGATGGGAGGAAGGACAGAAGGAAGAAAGGGAGGAAGGACAGAAGGAAGAAAGGGAAGAAGGACAGAAAGAAAAAAGGGAGGAAAGACAGATGGAAGGAAGAAAGGAAGGAAGGAACAAAGAAAGGATAAAAGGAAGCAGGAAGGACAGATGGAAGGAAGGGAGGAAGGACAGATGGAAGGAAGGGAAGAAGGACAGATGGGAGGAAGGACAGATGGAAGGAAGGAAGGAACAAAGAAAGGATAAAAGGAAGTAGGAAGGACAGATGGAAGGAAGAAAGGAAGGAAGGAACAAAGAAAGGATAAAAGGAAGCAGGAAGGACAGATGGAAGGAAGGGAGGAAGGACAGATGGAAGGAAGGGAAGAAGGACAGATGGGAGGAAGGACAGATGGAAGGAAGGAAGGAACAAAGAAAGGATAAAAGGAAGTAGGAAGGACAGATGGAAGGAAGAAAGGAAGGAAGGAACAAAGAAAGGATAAAAGGAAGCAGGAAGGACAGATGGAAGGAAGGGAGGAAGGACAGATGGAAGGAAGGGAAGAAGGACAGATGGGAGGAAGGACAGATGGAAGGAAGGAAGGAACAAAGAAAGGATAAAAGGAAGTAGGAAGGACAGATGGAAGGAAGAAAGGAAGGAAGGAACAAAGAAAGGATAAAAGGAAGTAGAGGTAGATGGATAAAAAAGGGGGCCAAGGATCGATCCCTGAGGGACTCCACGTTGAACTGGGACAAAGACGTCTCTGCCCTCCAGGTAGACCCTAAACCGGTTAAGATCTGGGCCAGAGAGGACGACCCACTTTCCCGCCACGATTACAATGAGAGGCCATGAGGGAAACTTTGTAGAGGGGTTATTTTATTTTATTTGAGAGTGTAATGCAGGGGTGTCAAACATGCGGCCCGTGGGCCAGAACCGGCCCGCGAAGGGGTGTAATCCTTCCTTCCTTCCTTCCTTCCTTCCTTCCATCCTTCCTACCTCCTTTCCTTCCTTCCTTCCCTCCTCCCTTCCATCCTTCCCTCCTCCTTTCCTTCCTTCCTTTCTTCCATCCTTCCTTCCTTCCCTCCCTCCCCTTTTCCTTCCTTCCTTCCTTCCTTCCCTCCCACCTCTTTTCCTTCCTTCCTTCCTCCCTCCTCTTTTCCTTCCTTCCTTCCTTCCATCCTTCCTTCCTTCCCTCCCCTTCCATCCTTCCCTCCTCCCTTCCTCCTTCCTTCCTTCCTTCCTTCCTTCCTTCCATCTTTCCTTCCTTCCTTCCATCCTTCCTTCCTACCTCCCTCCTATCATTCCCTCCTCCTTTCCTTCCTTCCTTTCTTCCATCCTTCCTTCCTTCCATCCCTCCTCTTTTCCTTCCTTCCTTCCTTCCTTCTCTTTCTTCCTTCCTTCCTTCCTTCCTTCCTTCCTTCCTTCCTTCCTTCCTTCACTAAGGTAGCATCTTTTCATTGGCCTCCCATCTTTCCTCGAGGGATTGGTTTTTGTGCTCCAGCTACATCGGCACTTACACCAGAATACATTATTTTTTCCTTCCTTCCTTCCTTCCTTCCTTCCTTCCTTCCCTCCTTCCCTCCTTCCTTCCTTCCTTCCTTCCATCCTTCCTTCCTCCCTCCTTTCCTTCCTTCCTTCCCTCCTCCCTTCGATCCTTCCCTCCTCCTTTCCTTCCTTCCTTTCTTCCATCCTTCCTTCCTTCCCTCCCTCCTCTTTTCCTTCCTTCCTTCCTTCCTTCACTAAGGTAGCATCTTTTTCATTGGCCTCCCATCTTTCCTCGAGAGATTGGTTTTTGTGCTCTAGCTACATCAGCGCTTAAACCAGAATACATTATTTTTTCTATCTGTCTTTGTTGAACTGTCTGTGGCTGTTTGACTTTAGCTGAAAATGTTAAAGAGTCGGTTTCATGACCCTGAGTATAATTCAATAAATATTAAATCTTTGTTACATCAATGTCAAAAATTTGAGCTATAACACTCTTGAGGCTGCGGTGCAAACAAATGATCCTGAATGCTTCCAGCGTTGGCTTCTGCTTTCTATTATCCTGCAGGTGTTAAGGTCACAGTCAGCGTAGTGAAGGAGTCACAGTTCAGACTTTGTGCTGCACATAAAGACGACTGCTTGTAAAGAGCATGTTTGCAGAAGCTAACTCTTTCTCTTTCATACATAGACTTTAACTACATTTCCATACACCCTTTCCATACACCCTTCCTTCCTTCCTTTCCTCCTTCCTTCCTTCCTTCCTTCCTTCCTTCCTTCCTTCCTTCCTTCCTTCCTTCCCTCCTCCCCTCCTCCCTTCTTCCTTGACTCGAGGACAACAGGTAGGAGTCATAGTTCAGACTTTCCTTCCTTCCTCCTTCCCTTCCTTACTTTCTTCCATCCTTCCCTCCTCCTTCCTACCTTCCCTCCTCCCCTCCTCCCCTCCTCCCTTCTTCCCCCCTTCCTTCCTTGACTCGAGGACAGACTTTTGTGCAGCACACAAAGACGACTGCTTGTAAAGAGCATGTTTTGCAAAAGCTAACTCTTTCTTTCCATACATAGACTTTAACTACATTTCCATACACCCTTTTTTCTATTTTGCTATTTTAATTATTTGTCAAATATCACATAAAAAGTCTTTACCCTTGGACAAGATGGGAAAAGCTAAATGAGACAAACGGAAACCGACCATTCAGGGTGTGACTTAAGTATTTATTTGTGTGCCAGGAATACATGTATGTATAATATACATGTATGTATAACTGACCCAGGCTGTGTCACTAGCATCAGCTGTGATGTTAGCTCTTCTCTCCGTTGATCACTGTTCATTTTGAAATCCATCGGCACAATTTGTTTTTACATTTTTCATCACCTCAGGTTTGATTGTTGCTCTATTAAATATTACATCATTGCATTTTGACATATTCCAGTAAATATTATACGACGAAATATAAATACGACCCAATATTATAAAGGAGGAAGGAAGGAAGGGAGGAAGAAGGAAAGAAAGGAGAATGGAAGGGAGTAAGAAAGAAGGAAGGGAGGAAGGAAGGATGGAAGGGAGGAAGAGGGAAGGAAGTATGGATGGAAGGATGGAAGGAGGAAGATGGAAGGGAAGGAAAGAAAGGAGGGAGGAAAGAAAACGAAGGAAGAGAGGAAGGCAGGAGGGAGGAAGGAAGGAAGGAAGGAAGGAAGGAAGGAAGGAAGGAAGGAAGGAACAGACAGGGTCAATTTGACCCGAGAGGACGACACAAGGGTTACGTTTCTGATCATTCTTTGTCATTTTCGGACGCTTGTCTACAGTCGTCGGCCATTAAAGAACAAATTATGATATATGGTGATTTATATTGTTATTATCAGAAAGAGTCTGACTTTGGTTTTGCAGATAATGAAATGTGTTTTTCATTACCGGTGATCAAACGGAGACGTGAAATCTAGCAGAGTAATAAATGCAGTTCTGACAGCCAGAAAAACAAATTGTGTTAACTCTTGATTGTTTCAGTGTCTCAGGCTGTGCAGAAAAATAAGTGACTGAAATGTTTCGGAGATGAAGAAGACGACGATGCACCTGCAGGCTTTACAGCAGCTGTCTCTCACACAGCGGAGAGAAACCCAGATATGACATCATGTAAACACAGATATATGAATAACTAGGTTTCTAGAAAGGAAGAAGGTAGGAAGGGCGGAGAGGAGGAGGGGAGGAGGGAACGAAGGAAGGAAGGAAGGAAGGAAGGAAGGAAGGAGGAAAGGTGGAGGGAAGGAAGAAAGGAGGGAACGAAAGAAGGAAGGAAGGAAGGAAGGAAAGGAGGAATGGAGGAAAGGTGGAGGGAGGGAAGAAAGGAAGGAAGGAAGGGAGGAAAGGAGGAGGGAGGGAAGGAGGACAGGAGGAGGGAAAAAATAAGGAAGGAAGGAAGGAAGCAAAGGAGGAGGGAGGGAAGGAGGGGAGGATGGAAGAAAGGAAGGAAGGAAAGCAGGAAGGAAGGATGGAAGAAAGGAAGGAAGGAAAGGAGGAGGGAGGGATGGAAGGATGGAAGGAAGGAAGGAAGGAAGGAAGGGTAAAGACTTTTTATGTGATATTTGACTAATTGTTTCAGTGTCTCAGGCTGTGCAGAGAAATAAGTGACTGAAATGTTTCGGAGATGAAGAAGAAGACGATGCACCTGCAGGCTTTACAGCAGCTGTCTCTCACACAGCGGAGAGAAACCCAGATATGACATCATGTAAACACAGATATATGAATAACTAGGTTTCTCATTTTCCATGCAAATATCATACGCTGAACATCAAACCTGGGAAAAGACTCAAAAACCATGATGGTAATAATATGCATGTTCAGGGATGCATAATTTTAAACACACACAAAAAAAGAAAGAAGGGAATTTTCCAATTCGGCTGAAAGTTAGCTCTCTGAAGAAGACATGAAGGAAGGAAGGAAGAAGGCGAGGAGGAAAGGAGGGAAGGATGGAAGGGAGGAGGGGAAAGAAGGAAGGAAGGAAAGGAGGAGGGAAGGAAGGATGGAAAGAAAGAAGAAAGCAAAGGAGGGAGGAAGGAATGGAGTAAAAGGAAGGATGGAAGAATGGAAGGAAGGAAAGGAAGGAAAGGAGAAGGAAGGATGGAAGAAAAGAGGAAGGAAGTGAGGAGGAAGCAAAGAAAGAGGGGGTAAGGAAGGAAGGAAGGAAAGAAGGAAGGAAGGAAGGAAGGAACAGACAGGGTCAATTTGACCCGGGAGGACGACACAAAGGTTAAACCTTGTGTCGTCCTCCCAGGTCAAATTGACCCTGTCTGTTCCTTCCTTCCTTCCTTCCTTCCTTCCTTCCTTCCTCTGTCCTTCTTTCCTTCCTTCCTCCCTCCTGTCTTCCTCTTTTCCTTCTTTTCTTTCCTCCCTTCCTTCCTCCCTCCTTTCCTTCCTTCCCTCCTTCCTCCTTTCCTTCTTTTTTCCTCCCTTCCAGTCTTCCTTTCTCCTTTCCTTCCTTCTTCCTTCCTCCTTTCCTTCCTTCTTCCTCCCTCCCTTCCTTCCTTCTTCCTCCCTCCCTTCCTTCCTTGACTCGAGGGCAACAGGAGGGTTAAATAGACCAGTATCAAGGTTTCTCCCGGTGTGTCAGAACCAGGATTATTCCGGTTTTCCAAAACTAAGACCTGGTGTTGACATTTGAAACACCTAAACAGGATCTTCCTAAAACCTGATGCAAGTTTAAGTGCTTTCAGTGTTTACAAAATATGTTCTGTGTAGTCTTAGGAAGCTAATGAACCACAACCTGAACATGGACTTATAAGGTCTAGGTTAAAGGTTCAGCAAGCATCGATCAGTTTAACAATATAACATGTTGTGACTTTTATATTAATAGAATAAGCAGACGGGGAGTTCTGGTCCTCTGAAATGAAGCCAACCAGGAAGTAACTTAGAGCTGCATTCTATCAAAAGGCCACCAGGGGGCGACCGTCTCTATACAAGTCAATGGAGAATTCACCAACTTCTCACTTGATTTCTAACCTCAGTAAACGTTTTCAAAATGTGTTTATGGTCTCAATCGCTAGTTTAAAGCCTTCTTCAATGCAGTATGATGTTCATTTGGGACATTTTGGCCTCCCTGATTTTATATGTGACGATAAAGCAGGGTATGCATTAGGGCGTGGCTACGTCCTGATTGACAGGTTGATTGACCAACGTCCTCGAGATCCAGCCCTCGCAACCATAGCAACCTCCCCGCTCCGCCCATGGCCCCGCCTCATGCCCATATAAGTAGAATCCGTGTTTTTATTTTTCCCAGCATGCACCTGAACTTTTCAAGATGGCGCTGCCAAGATTTGAAACTATTGGCTTCCGAGCAGCAGTCCACAAACCAATGGGTGACGTCACGGATGTTACGTCCATTTCTTTTATACAGTCTATGATTTTAATCGGCTAATTCCGCATTGTGCGACCGTCACTAAGACAAAAAATTGCCATTTACTCACTGCTTGGGGCGGCTGTGGCTCAGGAGGTAGAGCGGTTGATTGGCAGTTCGATTCCCGGCTCCTCAGGCCCATATTGCTCCCGTTGCCGCGCCAACAGTATGAATGGTTAGTTTTATCCTGTTGGCACCCTGCGTTGTATCTCCTGCCATCAGTGTGTGAATGAGTGAATGAGACATGTAGCGTAAAAGTGCTTTGAGTGCTCATATTGACTAGAGAAGCTACATAAGTACAGTCCATTTACCGTTTGGTACTGTAGGCAAGTTCAGTTTAACAGTATTACATGTTGTGAGGGGGAGTAAAGTGGAAACCAAAGCAGAATGTGGGACAGTAGATACTCTTTGAAGTTAAAGGTCGAGTTCCCACAGAGTAAAAAGATCAATGTGAATACCAACTATTTAAATATGCAAGAAAAGAAAGATGCCTTAGACCAGAGGAGTCAAATTCATTTTCATTCAAGGGCCACATACAGACCAATTTGATCTCATGTGGGCCGGATCATTAAAAAGATGGAAGGAAGAAAGGAAGGAAATAAGAAGGGAAGGAAGGAAAGACAGGCAAAAGGAAGGAGGGAAGAAAGGTAGGAAGGACAGATGGGAGAAAGGGAGGAAGGACAGATGGGAGGAAGGACAGAAGGAAGAAAGGGAGGAAATAAGAAGGGAAGGAAGGAAAGAGAGGCAAAAGGAAGGAAGGAAGAAAGGTAGGAAGGACAGATGGGAGAAAGGGAGGAAGGACAGATGGGAGGAAGGACAGAAGGAAGAAAGGGAGGAAGGACAGATGGAAGGAAGGAAGGAAGGAACAAAGAAAGGAAAGTGAAGAAGGACAGATGGGAGGAAGGAAAGTAGGAAGGACAGATGGAAGGAAGATAGAAGGAAGAAAGGGAGGAAGGACAGATGGAAGGAAGGACAGACAGAAGGAAGGGAGGGAGGAAGGATGGAACGAAGAAAGGAAAAAAAGGAAGGTAGGGAGGAAGGACAGATGGAAGGAAAGGAAAAGAATACTGTCCTTCCTACCTTCCTTTTATCCTTCCTTTCTTCCTTCCATCTGTCCTTCCTACCTTCCTTTTTTCCTTTCTTCGTTCCTTCCTTCCTCCCTCCCTTCCTTCCTTCTGTCTGTCCTTCCTTCACTGTCTGTCCTTCCTCCCTCCCTTCCTTCTGTCTGTCCTTCCTACCTTTCTTCCCTCCTTCCTTTTGCCTCTCTTTCCTTCCTTCCTTTCTTATTTCCTTCCTTTCCTCCTCCCTTCTTTCCTCCCTTCTTTCCTTCCATCTTTTTAATGATCCGGCCCACATGAGATCAAATTGGTCTGTATGTGGGGCCCTTGAACGAAAATGAGTTTGACTCCTCTGTTTTAAACTGTTATTTAGACTTTAAACCTAAATTAGAGAAGAGAAATCAGGCTCTGTGTCT
The DNA here is from genome assembly GCF_027409825.1 of Scomber japonicus. Classification (NCBI taxonomy): domain Eukaryota; kingdom Metazoa; phylum Chordata; class Actinopteri; order Scombriformes; family Scombridae; genus Scomber; species Scomber japonicus. The sequence goes on along the minus strand of NW_026518507.1, from coordinate 3,023 downwards.
TCTATGATTTTACCCTTGCTGGATGACTGCTCTTTGCTTTTACATGAACTCACAGTTTTGTCGCAGGTATCAGCATCTTTTCAAAAATTTGCTGAGTTTTAAAACCCTCCAAAAAAAAAAAGTGTATCATGTTCAGTCCCTCAGGCTGGCAGGTATCTCAGTGACAGGCGACGAGAAGCTGAGCTGAGCTGAGCCTTGGAGACAGTCGCTGTTGTGTTGCATGTTTTTTTTTTTTTTTTTTTTTCTTTCCGGGGAGGGAGGAAGCAGATGTCTGTCCAATCAATGCTCGTCCCTAATCAATCTGGCTTCACACACACACACACAAGCAGAGCTGCTGCCTGTAGAGCGGCTATATATAGACAGATAAACAGTCACACAGGCATGAGGCATGAGGCATGATGGGACACACACACACAAACACACACCCTCCCTCAGACGCTCATACATTAACAAACAGGTCAGGACACACACACACACACACACACACACACACACATGTCATGTTGCAGCACTGCTCCGTTATATTTGCCGTTAGCTAATACTTTACTGTGTTTTTATGATGACACAGTGTGTTTTGGCCCGTAGCCGAGTCTCTAATACGAGCATGCATCGGCTGTTTGATCTGCAGCTTTCTGGCATTTAGCTTTTAGTCCATGAGGATAAAAACTAAACCTCCTTTCCTCCTTCCTTCCCTCCTCCTTTCCTTCCTTCTTTGCTTCCTTCCGTCCTTCCTTCCTTCCTTCCCTCCTTCCCTCCCTCCTCCTTTCCTTCCTTCTTTGCTTCCTTCCGTCCTTCCTTCCTTCCTTCCCTCCTTCCTTCCTTCCTTCCCTCCCTCCTCCTTTCCTTCCTTCTTTGCTTCCTTCCGTCCTTCCTTCCTTCCTTCCCTCATTCCCTCCCTCCTCCTTTCCTTCCTTCCTTATTTTTCCCTCCTCCTTTCCTCCTTCCTTCCTTCCTTCCTCCCTTCTTTCTTTCCTTTGCTCCCTTCCTTCCATCCTTCCTTCCCTCCTTCCCTCCCTCCTCCTTTCCTTCCTTCCTTAATTTTTCCCTCCTCCTTTCCTTCCTCCCTCCCTCCTCCTTTCCTTCCTTCCTTCCTTCCTTCCTTCCCTTCCTTTCTTCCCTCCCTCCACCTTTCCTCCTTCCTTCGTTCCCTCCTTCCCTCCTCCTGTCCTCCTTCCCTCCCTCCTCCTTTCCTTCCTTCCTTCCTTCCTTCCTTCCTTCCTTCCTTTCTTCCCTCCCTCCTCCTTTCCTTCCTTCCTTCCCTCCTCCTTTCCCTCCTTCCTTCTTTCCTTCATCCTATTTGCCGTTAGCTAATACTTTACTGTGTTTTTTATGATGACACAGTGTGTTTTGGCCCGTAGCCGAGTCTCTAATACGAGCATGCATCGGCTGTTTGATCTGCAGCTTTCTGGCATTTAGCTTTTAGTCCATGAGGATAAAAACTAAACCTCCTTTCCTCCTTCCTTCCTTCCTTCCTTCCTTCCTTCCTTCCTTCCTTCCCTCCCTCCTCCTTTCCTTCCTTCTTTGCTTCCTTCCGTCCTTCCTTCCTTCCTTCCCTCCTTCCCTCCCTCCTCCTTTCCTTCCTTCCTTATTTTTCCCTCCTCCTTTCCTCCTTCCTTCCTTCCTTCCTCCCTTCTTTCTTTCCTTTGCTCCCTTCCTTCCATCCTTCCTTCCCTCCTTCCCTCCCTCCTCCTTTCCTTCCTTCCTTAATTTTTCCCTCCTCCTTTCCTTCCTCCCTCCCTCCTCCTTTCCTTCCTTCCTTCCTTCCTTCCTTCCTTTCTTCCCTCCCTCCACCTTTCCTCCTTCCTTCGTTCCCTCCTTCCCTCCTCCTGTCCTCCTTCCCTCCCTCCTCCTTTCCTTCCTTCCTTCCTTCCTTCCTTCCTTCCTTTCTTCCCTCCCTCCTCCTTTCCTTCCTTCCTTCCCTCCTCCTTTCCCTCCTTCCTTCTTTCCTTCATCCTATTTGCCGTTAGCTAATACTTTACTGTGTTTTTTATGATGACACAGTGTGTTTTGGCCCGTAGCCGAGTCTCTAATACGAGCATGCATCGGCTGTTTGATCTGCAGCTTTCTGGCATTTAGCTTTTAGTCCATGAGGATAAAAACTAAACCTCCTTTCCTCCTTCCTTCCTTCCTTCCTTCCTTCCTTTCTTCCCTCCCTCCTCCTTTCCTTCCTTCCTTCCCTCCTCCTTTCCCTCCTTCCTTCTTTCCTTCATCCTATTTGCCATTAGCTAATACTTTACTGTGTTTTTTATGATGACACAGTGTGTTTTGGCCCGTAGCCGAGTCTCTAATACAAGCATGCATCGGCTGTTTGATCTGCAGCTTTCTGGCATTTATCTTTTAGTCCATGAGGATAAAAACTAAACCTATTGTCTGACTTTAGGGGGTTTGAATTGTTGCATTGCTTTGGACAAACATTACCTTTGAATCGTCTTTTCTAATTGTTTTGTCTCCTGTTCTCTTTTATTCTCAATTATTCATATATTTAACCCTTTACATACTGTTCATATACTGACTCATAATTAGTCTCTGCACCAATTCACATTCATTAATTCCCCCTATGAGTCGTTAATATTAATAAATGTTTGATTAATCACTATTTTATGGTCCAGGTGAACATTTTAAAGATAAATACATGTCTGAATGCTGGTTTTTGTACTTAGCACAGGTCAAACTTATACATTTGCATATATAAAAATTAGGGCTGTCAAACGATTATTTTTTAATCGAGATTAATCGCAGAATTTCCATAGTTAATGGCGTTTTGAATTGCATGTTTAAAATCCTGTTATTTTCCATTTGAAGGCAGTTTTAAGCCCATAATGTAAAGCATTTCTTACCAGAGTGTCTTAACTGGGAATCAATCACGGCTCTGCTGCGACTCCCACACTCCAAAATGGTCCTTTGGTGGAGCTGAGGCTGGCTTGGCTGCACCTGGGTGTTTAGCGTGGAGGTGCTAACTCAAACTCCACGTACTCCGGTGGTAGTTAAACTCCGTTTGACACAGGTTGCATTTTACTTTTGAC
>NW_026518506.1:0-50393 GCF_027409825.1 Scomber japonicus | reverse complement strand
GGAGGGAGGAGGGAAGGAAGGGAGGGAAGAAGGAAAGGAGGGAGGGAGGGAGGAAAGGAAGGAAGGAAGGAAGGAAGGGAGGAGGAAGGAAGGGAGAAAGGAAGGTAGGAGGAAGGAAAGTAGGAAGGAAGGAAAGGAGGGAAGGACAAAGGAGGGAGGAAGAAGGAAGGAAAGGAGGGAGGAAGGAAGGGAAGGAGGAAGGGAGGAGGGAAGGAAGGAAGGGAGGGAGGAAAGGAAGGAAGGAAGGAAAGGAAAAACAAAGAGTGTCACATTTCCAACTACGATTCAGGACAACCTTTTTAAAACCGTCCATAACCCCATCATTATTTTTGTTGCCATGGTGACAAAGGTCACCTAATTTTCAGTAAGCAGTAACTTTCACTTACACCACATATTTATTTAAGCCTTCCCTGCATTTAACCTTTGTGTCGTCCTCTCGGGTCAAATTGACCCCAGTCTGTTTTGACTGTTCCTTCTTCCCTTCATTCTTTCCTTTGTCCTTCTTTCCTTCCTTCTCTCTTTCTTTCCTCCCCCCTACTTTCCTCCCTTCCTTCCTTCTTCTTTCCTTCCTTCCTTTGTTCCTTTCTTCGTTCCTTCGTTCCTACCTTCCTCCCTTCATTCTTTCCTTTATCCTTCCTTCCTTCCTTCCTTCCTCTTTTCCTTTCTCCCTCCTACCTTCTTTCCTTCCTCCCTCCTTTCCTTCCTTCTTCCTCCCTTCCTTCCTTGACTCGCGGACAACAGGAGGGTTAACCAAGTGTTTTTTTCTGCCTTAATCTAACCAGACCTTAAACACAGCATTACCACACCATAAAACATCATTATTATTTATTCCCACTCCTCAGAGGCAGGCTCAATTTGAAAGGCTTCAACTATACGCATTCTTTAAAAAAACATGATTTTCATAATTTACACTCTATGTTATTTCTTGCTTTGGCATGTCTCCTGTATATATATATTTATTAGATCCCTTAGAGGAATCACAGTGTGGTAACAAGAAGCAGATATGTTTCAACATACACCGCTAGCCAGCCACCACCTCCAAGAATGATAAATCCCTCAGAGGGATATGTGTGTTTAAAAAAAAAAGAAAAAGAAAAAGATATTCTTAAGGCTTCATACATCACTGACTGACCCGGGCCGGCCTACATACATGTCAATAAATCTTCCTCTGTGGTCGCACACTGGCTGTAAGTTGAAATGAGTGGAATAATTTAGCAGTTGAGGCAGCAGCAGCGTACTCGTGTTGTTGGAGCCTTTATTATGACACAGCAATCATTTATTGCCTCAATTGATATTCTAAAAATATGGGATCCAGCTAACTGGGCAAATCCTAAACCTATCTCATGCAGGTTTTCTGTAAATGTTCCTGCCCTCTGGGTTGTTTCTTATTTATTCATGCCAACCTATATATAATGGCGGTGTGTCACGCCCAGTGCAGCAGGTGATACCAAAGACTTTACCTCTAGCTCTGTATGATTTAGCAAAAAATGTAAAACAACTTTGGACTTGATGTCTTTAACCCTTACATACTTTTCAGCGTCACATTTGACCAATTTCTTACATTTGAGAGCTGTAAAAATACCATAAACTCATTTATTTTAGCCTGACTTTTCCTAATATTAATGCACTTTGTAGACACTTTCATATTTATTCTTTATCTTTGCATTAAATGGTACCTGATTTATATTGTTTGATGTACTGTTGTTGTGTTATATGAGCCTTGTAAGGTGACCTTGAGTGCTTTGAAAGGCGCCTTTAAATAAAATGCATGGGCTGTCAAACGATTAATTTTTTAAATCGCGATTAATCGCAGAATTTGCGTAGTTAATCGCGATTAATCACATTTTGAATTGCATGTTTAAAATCCTGTTATTTAACATTTGAAGGCAGTTTTAAGCCCATAATGTAAAGCATTTCTTACCAGAGTGTCTTAACTGGGAATCAATCACGGCTCTGCTGCGACTCCCACACTCCAAAATGGTCCTTTGGTGGAGCTGAGGCTCGCTTGGCTGCACCTGGGTGTTTAGCGTGGAGGTGCTAGCTCAAACTCCACGTACTCCGGTGGTAGTTAAACTCCGTTTGACACAGGTTGCATTTTACTTTTGACTTGTCAACTGAACCGTCTGGAAGTGTTTTAAAGTTAAACAAGCCGTTCAAAAGTCCAGTGGCTCTCTTACTTTCCATCAGCGCGGTAGGTTTACTGCAGGAGGCCACTTCAAAGCATAGCGCTACAGCTAGAGGAGCCGTCTACGGGGGAGTAGAAGGGACAAAAAGGCTTGCAAAATTAAAATGTGATTAAAAAAAATTAACGCGTTATGGATTGCATTAATCTAATCACGAGTAACGCGTTAACGCTGACAGCCCTAGTTATTATCATTATTATTATTATTAATATGGCCCATGATATACAAAAATGGAAATAAAATGCATCATTATTTAAATTTCTGTGCAGTTGATACACATTTCTATATATGCAAATCTACAAATTTTCATATTCTATCAAATGTACTCCTGGACTTTAAAACAGTGTTTGGGAATATGTTTTTTCAACAGGATTAATTAAACATTTATTATGAATGACGGGGAATTTATGAATGTGAATCAGTGTGGAGACTTATTAGTGAATCAGAATATGAGCAGTATCTAAGGGTTAATTGTAAGACATGACCGTGTCTCTGGTAATAAATGTCATTAATGATGTTTACAAAGAAGAAGAAGAATTAAGAGATCAGTAAAGTAAGCTAGGTAGAACACAATAAGAAAACACAAACCTGCTATCATTAGGAAGTCAATGGCAGTGACGAACATCATGAAAATTACAGCTGCATGTTAAGATTAGAAAATTGGATAGAGAAGCATCGTGACCTATTAAGAACTTCATATTCACCACAAAAAGACATCACTTTGTTCCACTGTTTACTGGGTTATGTGGGTGCACTGCTTTTTAACCCAATACTCATTTGTGGTTTTGGTTTCCCAAAAAATAACATCCTATATTAGAGAAGGAGAGTAGTTTCCACTTGCTGGTTGAATACTAAAAATCTAAAAGGAGGAATAAAGGCATAAAACAGAAGAAAAAACTAAAATGATACTTTCACCTCTTCAAGCTTTGAAAAATCATTCAAACGAAACAAGATGGAAAAAATCCCTCTTTTGTTAAAGTGGTCACAATTCAAAGACCGTGACCTGTGATAAGGGGTCACGAGTAGACATATAGTCTCGCTTAAAGCAAAAAAAAAAAAAAAAAAGTTTCCATTACTGCATCATGAGGCGAGTACAGTGGTATAATATTAACCCTCCTGTTGTCCTCAAGTCAAGGAAGGAAGGGAGGAAGAAGGAAGGAAAGGAAGAAAGGAAAGAAGGAAAGGAGGGAGGGAGGAAAGAAGGAAAGGAGGGAGGGAGGGAGGAAGGAGGAAAGGAAGGAGGGAGGGAGGGAAGGAAGGAAAGGAGGGAGGAAGGAGGAAGGAAAGGAGGGAGGAAAGGAAGGAGGGAGGGAAGTAAGGAAGGAAAGAAAGGAGGGAGGAAGGAGGAAAAGGAAGGGTGGGAGTAGAGTAGGAAAGAAGGAAAGGAGGGAAGGAAGGAAAGGAGGGAGGGAGGGAGGGAGAAAGGAAGGAGGGCAGGAAGGGGGGGAGGGAGGAGGAAAGGAAGGGAGAGAGGAAGGTAGGAAAGGAGGGAGGAAGGGGAGGGAGGGAGGAAGGGAGGAAGGATGGAAGGAGGAAAGGAAGGGAGGGAGGGAGGGAGGAAGGGAGGAAGGAAGGAAAGAAAGGAGGAAAGGAGGGAGGAAGGAAGGTAGGAGGGAGGAAGGAAGGAAGGAAAGGAGGGAAGGAAGGAAGGAAGGAAGGAAAGGGGGGAGGGAAGGCGAAGGAAGGGAGGGAGGGAAAGAAGGAAGGAAGGATGGCGGGAAGGAAAGGAGGGAAGGAGAAAGGAAGGAAAGGAGGGAGGAGGGAAGGAAGGAAAGGAGGGGAGGGAGGAAGGAAGGGATGAAAGAAGGAACAGTCAAAACAGACAGGGTCAATCTGACCCGGGAGGACGACAGGAAGGTTAAAATGTTTTAGGTTTTATTAACATCTATTACTTTAGAAACTACACCAACACACTATAACTGATGCTTTTTCAGGTCAGTATTAAAAATAATGAACACTACTCTGTTCTCATTAAATCCTCAAAACTCATTTCCCTCCAAAACAGTTGCAGTATTCATTTTGTTATACTTTAGCAATTAATTACAATAATCATGATTACTGTATGGGGCTTCTTTTTTTTTCAAGTGTTTTTTTTATTCTAGTAGAAAGCAAAAGAAAAAGGTAGCTACTCCCAACAAAGAGTAAAAAATAAATAAATGGATTGTTCCACTTTATGAGCGAGCCAATAACGGCATCATTATCCTCCACAACAACAAATATAGCAAACATCATTTGAGCTCAGGCTTGTTTGAATTATTTCCAAGTAGCAAAGAGCTTTGAGACCTGAGACGTGATCCCTCAGCACCATCCCTGCTATTAAGTTTGCAGAAATGCAGGCGGCCCCTTTGAAATGTGCAGAGGACCGCACTGCTTGTACAAACACAATGAAAAAAAAGTTGTTTCTTTATTTGTGTTCTTTATTTGAATAAGATGTTGCTTGAGGTAAAAAAGCCTCAAAGGGAGTGTATGTTATGTTGTAGTAGTGTATGTAAGGGAGTGCAGTAATTTCCCCCCTACAAAAAAAAAAAAAAAAAAAAAATCTAATTTCCTAGGCTATCAATTTGTCTTTGAATGCACCACTGTGAGCAAACTGTGAGCCGCTGTGGTTTAGAGAGAGACTACAGGAGAGCGAGAGCATGCATGAAAAAAAAAGAAATATGTAAAATATGAGTAGATCTATATCAGTCAATGACATCGGATTGTATCGGAGATTAACGACGTGACAGTTCAGCTGACAGACGTGGAGACAATGTGGTGATTGAAGACAACTGTTGCTGCTGCTGTTTTTGTCACCATCTTTGCCTCCATGTCTGTTTGTGAGTCTTTCTCTTTGCAGTTTATTTCTGTATGAAACAGTTATTTGTAGCAGCCATGGGGCGCCGTAAGGGGGTTGAAATGTTAGGATGATCCCAAGGGCCCATGACTTGAATCACCAGGCTCTTAACCCTCCTGTTGTCCTCAGGTCAAGGGAGGAAGGAAAGGAGTAAGGAGGGAGGAAATGAGGAAGGAATGAAATGAGGAAGGAGGGAGGAAGGAAGGAGGTAAGGAGGGAAGGAAGGAAAGGAGGAAAAGAGGGAGGAAGGAAGGAAGGAGGTATGGAAGGAGGAGGGAGCAAAGAAAGAGGGGAGATGGGGAAGAACGAAGGAAAAATTAAAGGAAGAGGAAGGAAAGAAGGAACAGTCAAAAGAGACGGGGTCAATTTGACCCGGGAGGACGACAGGAGGGTTAACCCTCCGGATGTCCTTGAGTCAAGGAAGGAAGAAGGAAGGGAGGGAGGGAGGAAGGATGGAAGGAGGAAGAAGGAAGGAAATGAGGGAGGAAGGAAGGAAGGAGGAAGAAGGAAGGACATGAGGGAGGAAGGAAAGTGGGGGGGGGTGGAAGGAGGAAGGAAATGAGGGAGGGAGGAAGGAAGGAAGGAAATGAGGGAGGAAGGAAAGGAAGCAAGGAGGGAGGAAGGATGGATAGAAGGAGGAAGAAGGAAGGAAATGAGGGAGGAAGGATGGAAGGAGGATAAGGAAGGAAAAGAAGAAGGAAGGAAATGAGGGAGGAAGGAAGGATGGAGGAAAGAAGGAAGGTAGGAGGGAGGGAGGAAACAAGGAGGGAGGGAGGGAGGGAGGAAGGAAGGAAGGAAGCGATGAAGAAGGAAGGAAAGGAGGGAGGAAGAAGGAAGGAAAGGAGGGAGGGAGGAAGGATGGAAGGAGGAAGAAGAAGGAAAGAAAAGAAGAAGGAAGCAAATGAGGGAGGAAGGAAATGAAGGAAGGACAGAGGAAAGACAGAAAGAAGGAAGGAAGGAAGAGTAAAATCAGACGGGTCAATTTGACCCGGGAGGACGACAGGAAGGTTAAGTCCTTACGATGTCAGTCTCTAGTTGATTTGGTGATATCTGTGGTTCCTGTTGGAGGGATTTAATACAACAGGTCTTAAAAATACAACAGCTGACCAACTGATTCATCTCTTTACATCAGTCAAACACATTCATCGTCATAAATAGTGCAGCAGGTGGACTGAAAAAAGACTGAAAGTAAAAACAGGGCTGAGGAAAAAGGTATTTTATTGTGGGGAAAAAACAAATTCAAGGCATCAGATGACTCGACAAAAGACTGAACTGAAATACAAACCGAACGAATCCAACAACAAGGAACAGGTGGCAAAACACAAAGGGCAGACACTCGGAGCGGGTCAAGGCTAGCGAGGGAAATGCAGGGTAGGTTTGAGTAAAGTTGTAATACACAACCTAAATAAAACTGTCCCAGAATACAAAACTCAAGTACTCAACACCACAAGCTCAGTAAGAATTTTAAAAAGTCCTTCAGAGAAAAATCAAATAACATAAACAAGCAAAACCAAATAACCCAAAGGACTAGGAAAAGTAAATGTAACGTAGTAAAACACAAAGGGTCTGATTTACTAAAGATCTGCGTGTGTAAAAACGTGTGCAAACCTGACATCACCCGCAAAAAATGTGCAAGCTGGTCTACTAACGCAGCGCACTGAGGTTAGCATCTTTCAACTGTGCAAGATAAAACACGCTGTCCATTTAGTACGTTTACCGTAATGGATGTAATATTAGTAGTTTACCATAATGAATGTATTATAAGTAGTTTACCGTAATGAATGTAATACTAGTGGTTTACCATAATGACTGTAATATTAGTAGTTTACCGTAATGAATATAACATTAGTAGTTTACCGTAATGAATGTAATATTAGTAGTTTACCGTAATGAATGTAATATTAGTAGTTTACCGTAATGAATGTAATATTAGCAGTTTACCATAATGAATGTAATATTAGTAGTTTACCGTAATGAATGTAATATTAGTAGTTTACTGTAATGAATGTAATATTAGCAGTTTACCATAATGAATGTAAAATTAGTAGTTTACCGTAATGAATGTAATATTAGTAGTTTACTGTAATGAATGTAATATTAGTTCATCATTATGAATGTAATATCAGTAGTTCACCACAATGAATGTAATATTAGTAGTTTACCGTAATGAATGTAATATTAGTAGTTTACTGTAATGAATGTAATATTAGTAGTTTACTGTAATGACTGTAATATTAGTAGTTTACCGTAATGAATATAACATTAGTAGTTTACCGTAATGAATGTAATATTAGTAGTTTACCGTAATGAATGTAATATTAGTAGTTTACCGTAATGAATGTAATATTAGCAGTTTACCATAATGAATGTAATATTAGTAGTTTACCGTAATGAATGTAATATTAGTAGTTTACTGTAATGAATGTAATATTAGCAGTTTACCATAATGAATGTAAAATTAGTAGTTTACCGTAATGAATGTAATATTAGTAGTTTACTGTAATGAATGTAATATTAGTTCATCATTATGAATGTAATATCAGTAGTTCACCACAATGAATGTAATATTAGTAGTTTACCGTAATGAATGTAATATTAGTAGTTTACTGTAATGAATGTAATATTAGTAGTTTACTGTAATGAATGTAATATTAGTTCATCATTATGAATGTAATATCAGTAGTTCACCACAATGAATGTAATATTAGTAGTTTACCGTAATGAATGTAATATTAGTAGTTTACTGTAATGAATGTAATATTAGTAGTTTACTGTAATGAATGTAATATTAGTTCATCATTATGAATGTAATATCAGTAGTTTACCACAATGAATGTAATATTAGTAGTTTACTGTAATGAATGTAATATTAGTTCATCATAATTAATGTAATATTAGTAGTTTACCGTAATGAATGTAATATTAGTGGTTTACCATAATGAATGTAAAATTAGTAGTTTACCGTAATGAATGTAATAGTAGTAGTTTACCATATGATGTAATATTAGTAGTTTACCGTAATGAATTCCTCCCTCCTTTCCTTCCTTCTTCCTCCCTTCCATCCTTCCTCCCTCCCTCCTTTCCTTCTTCCTTCCTTCCTCCCTTCTTTCCTTCCTTCTTCCTCCCTTCCTCCCTTGACTCGAGGACAACAGGAGGGTTAAATAAAAAGCCAGCCTAGTTTCAACTTAAGTCTATTCTTCTTAGTTTTGCCATGTTTGCCCTTTATCAGACGGTTCACAGTGAAGAATGACAGGAATTATGTACAGAGAAAAAAACCTCAGTCATGTGAACGTGTTGCCGTGGTTATGTCACCGTTCTCACAGTCAGACTTGCCACTGAACAAACACCTTGCGGCAACAGGTGAGTTTCCCCCTTTCCTCCCTCCTTCTCTCTTTCTTTCCTCCCCCCTACCTTCCTCCCTTCCTTCTTTCCTTCCTTCCTCTTTTCCTTTCTCCCTCCTGCCTTCCTTCCTTCTTTCCTCCCTCCCTCCTACATTCCTTCTTCCTCCCTTCCACTTTTCCTTTCTCTCTCCTACCTTGCTTCCATCTTTCCTCCCTCTCTCCCTCCGACCTTCCTCCCTCCTTTCCTTCCTCCTACCTTCCTTCCTCCCTCCCTCCTCCCTCCCTTCATTCCTTCTTCCTCCCTCCCTCCCTCCCTCCCTTCCTCCCTTCTTTCCTTCCTTCCTCTGTACTTATTTCCTTCCTTCCTCCCTTCCTCTTTTCCTTTCTCCCTCCTACCTTCCTTCTTTCCTCCATCCTTCCTCCCTTCTTTCCTTCCTCTCTCCTTTCCTTCCTTCTTTCTCCCTCCTTCCCTCCCTCCTACCTTCCTTCCTCCCTCCTTTCCTTTCTTCCTTCTTCCTCCCTCCTTTCATTCCTTCTTCCTCCCTTACTTCCTTCTTCCTACCTCCCTTCCTCTCTCCTTTCCTTTCTTCCTTCCTCCCTTCCTTCCTTCTTCTTCTCTTCCTTCCTCCCTCCTTTCCTTCCTTCCTTGACTCAAGGACAACAGGAGGGTTAAATAAAAAGCCAGCCTAGTTTCAACTTAAGTCTATTCTCTTTAGTTTTGCCATGTTTGCCCTTTATCAGACGGTTCACAGTGAAGAATGACAGGAATTATGTACAGAGAAAAAAACCTCAGTCATGTGAACGTGTTGCCGTGGTTATGTCACCGTTCTCACAGTCAGACTCGCCACTGAACAAACACCTTGCAGCAACAGGTGAGTTTCCCCCCTTCCTCCCTCCTTCTCTCTTTCTTTCCTCCCCCCTACCTTCCTCCCTTCCTTCTTTCCTCTGTCCTTCTATCCTTCCTTCCTCTTTTCCTTTCTCCCTCCAACCTTGCTTCCTTCTTTCCTCCCTTCCTTCCTCCCTCCCTCCTTTCCTACCTTCCTTCATCCCTCCTTTCCTACCTTCCTCATTTCCTTCCTTCTTCCTCCCTCCCTTCATTCCTTCTTCCTCCCTCCCTTCCTTCCTCCCTTCTTTCCTTCCTTCCTCTGTACTTATTTCCTTCCTTCCTCCCTTCCTCTTTTCCTTTCTCCCTCCTACCTTCCTTCTTTCCTCCATCCTACCTTCCTTCATCCCTCCTTTCCTTCCCTTCCTCCCTCCTTTCCTTTCTTCCTTCTTCCTACCTCCCTTCCATCCTTCCTCCCTCCTTTCCTTCCTTCCTTCCCTCCTTCCTTCCTCCCTCCTTTCCTTCCTTCTCCCTCCCTCCCTCCTACCTTCCTTCTTCTCTCCTTTCCTTCCTTCCTTCCTTCCTCCCTTCTTTCCTTCCTTCCTCTGTACTTATTTCCTTCCTTCCTCCCTTCCTCTTTTCCTTTCTCCCTCCTACCTTCCTTCTTTCCTCCATCCTACCTTCCTTCATCCCTCCTTTCCTTCCCTTCCTCCCTCCTTTCCTTTCTTCCTTCTTCCCACCTCCCTTCCATCCTTCCTCCCTCCTTTCTATTCTTCTTAGTTTTGCCATGTTTGCCCTTTATCAGACGGTTCACAGTGAAGAATGACAGGAATTATGTACAGAGAAAAAAACCTCAGTCATGTGAACGTGTTGCCGTGGTTATGTCACCGTTCTCACAGTCAGACTCGCCACTGAACAAACACCTTGCGGCAACAGGTGAGTTTCGCTGTGGAGTTTGTTATGACAGCTGTGCAAATCTATTAAAGAAAAATGTCTCCAGGATAATTCAAGACGTCTTGTGATATTCATGGTTCATGGCCAGAAGATGATGATAGACATTTGAACTTAATATGTGTACAGAAAAAAAAAAAAAAAAGATGTTTTGCAGCATTACTTTATGACTTTATAAAGGTGATATATTAGTAGTGTACCGTAATGAATGTAATATTAGTAGTTTACCGTAATGAATGTAATATTAGTAGTTTACCGTAATGAATGTAATATTAGTAGTTTACCATAATTGATGCAATATTAGTAGTTTACCGTAATGATTTCCTCCCTCCTTTCCTTCCTTCTTCCTCCCTCCCTCCCTTCTTCCTTCCTTCCGCCCTCCTTTCCTCCCTTCTTCCTCCCTTCCTCCCTCATCTCCTTCCTTCCTCCCTCCTTTCCTTCCTTCTTCCTCCCTCCCTTCATTCCTTCTTCCTCCCTCCCTCCTACCTTCCTTCCTCCCTTCTTTCCTTCCTTCCTCCCTCCCTCCTACCTCCTACCTCCTCCTAACAAAAAGATGTTTTGCAGCATTACTTTATGACTTTATAAGGGTGATATATTAGTTAGAGTTTTAACACATTTGTATGCTCACAGGGATTTACACATTAAAGAAAAGAAGAGAACTTATTACAACTTTTGTGATAAGAAAGAGAAGAAAAACAATATTGTGAATGTGCAGCTGCTTTATGACGAGCCAAAGGCCTTTCAGAATTTGACATCCATAGAAATTATGTAAGCAGCTGCTCTGTCTGTGAGCAATGATTGTATCTGGCCCGATGCCAATAAATAGAAATGTTTTATAGAAAACTGGACAGGCAGTTAAATGTCAAAATAAAAGGATTTGTGAAATTAATTGGATTGGCAGGACTTCAGTGGTGGAGAGTTGGTTGTAAATCCATTTTTCGAGGAGCTCAAATCCACTTTTATTCAGTGAAAGAACACTTAAATCAAAACAGGAAGTTAATGCACAGAAGTAATACTGTTCATATGTGGTGAGTGTTCATCTCCATAAGAAACCAATGTAACTTTCTGGTTGAAGATCTGCATCTGAATGGACGGATAAAATCTCTATAACTTGAAATGTGACATATATATAAAACCCTTGTGTCGTCCTCCCGGGTCAAATTGACCCCCGTCTGTTTTGACTGTTCCTTCTTTCCTTCCTTCTGTACTTCCTCCTCCCTTCCTTCCTTCCCTCCTTCTTTCCTTCCCTCCTTCCTTCCTTTTCTTCCTCCCTTCCTCCTTTCCTTCCTTCCTCTTCCCCTCCTCCCTTCCCTCCTTCTTTCTTTCCTACCTTCATCCCTTCGTTCTTTCCTCTATCCTTCTTTCCTTCCTTCCTCTTTACATTTCTCCCTCCCTCCTCCTTCCTTCCTCCTTTCCTTCCTTCCTTCCTCCCTCCCTTCCTTCTTTCCTTTTCTTCCTCCCTTCCTCCCTCTGTCCTTCTCTTTCATTCCTCTGTCTTTCTTTGCTACCTTCCTCCCTTCCTCTTTTCCTTTATCCCTCCTTTATCATCTTCCTTCCTTCCTTCCTTCCTCCTTTCCTTCTTCCTTCCTCCTCCCTCTTTTCCTTCCTTCTCCCTTCCTTCTTCCTCCTGTCCTACCTTCCTTCTTCCTTCCTTCTTCCTTCCTTCTTCCTCCTGTCCTCCTCATGACACAAAGTTGTTTGTGTCATCTTGGCAACTTTAAATCCAATATTCACTCTCCTTTTAGCTCAGTTTTAGTCTCCACCAGCTCCTAAGGAAACCATCTCACTCCTTAGCTAATAGATGCTCCACTATGTTCACCATCAAGTTACTAACTTTGCAGTTTGGTGTCAGTTTGCAGCTTTTTTGATGACAATGCTGCATTTTTTGGCAGTACAATTGAAACTATGAGCAATGGAGCTGAGGGGAACCGCAGATATATTACCCACACTAGTAATTTGACTCATTGTTATTATATAAAGTATTTATGGGCGCAACTTTGAGACAAACAACACACAGACCCACAAACTCTAACCCTCCATGCTGTGGACCATACGTTAACCCTTGTGTCGTCCTCCCGGGCCCGGGCCTTCCTTCCTTCCTTCCTTCCTTCCTCCCCTCTTTCTTTGTTCCTTCCATCCTTCCTTCCTTGCTTGCTTGCTTCCTCCCTCCCTCCCTCCCTCCTTACTCCTTCCTTTCTTTCCTTCCTTCCTTCCTCTTTTCGTCCTCACTCCTTTTCTTCCTTCCTTCTTTCCTTCCTTCCTAACTTCTTTCCTCTTTTTGTCCTCACTCCTTTTCTTCCTTCCTTCCTTCTCTCCTTACTACCTTCCTCTTTTCCTCCTTACTCCTTTCCTTCCTTCCTTCCTTCCTGCCTTCCTTCCTTCCTTCCTCCCCTCTTTCTTTGCTCCATCCATCCTTCCTCCCTTGCTTGCTTCCTCCCTCCCTCCCTCCCTCCCTCCCTCCTTACTCCTTCCTTTCTTTCCTTCCTTCCTTCCTCTTTTCGTCCTCACTCCTTTTCTTCCTTCCTTCCTTCCTTCCTTCCTTCCTTCCTTCCTTCCTTCCTAACTTCTTTCCTCTTTTTGTCCTCACTCCTTTTCTTCCTTCCTTCCTTCCTTCCTTCTCTCCTTACTACCTTCCTCTTTTCCTCCTTACTCCTTTCCTTCCTTCCTTCCTGCCTTCCTTCCTTCCTTCCTCCCCTCTTTCTTTGCTCCATCCATCCTTCCTCCCTTGCTTGCTTGCTTGCTTCCTCCCTCCCTCCCTCCCTCCTTACTCCTTCCTTTCTTTCCTTCCTTCCTTCCTCTTTTCGTCCTCACTCCTTTTCTTCCTTCCTTCCTTCCTTCCTTCCTTCCTTCCTTCCTAAATTCTTTCCTCTTTTTGTCCTCACTCCTTTTCTTCCTTCCTTCCTTCTCTCCTTACTACCTTCCTCTTTTCCTCCTTACTCCTTTCCTTCCTTCCTTCCTTCCTGCCTTCCTTCCTTCCTTCCTCCCCTCTTTCTTTGCTCCATCCATCCTTCCTCCCTTGCTTGCTTCCTCCCTCCCTCCCTCCCTCCCTCCCTCCTTACTCCTTCCTTTCTTTCCTTCCTTCCTTCCTCTTTTCGTCCTCACTCCTTTTCTTCCTTCCTTCCTTCCTTCCTTCCTTCCTTCCTTCCTTCCTTCCTTCCTTCCTTCCTAACTTCTTTCCTCTTTTTGTCCTCACTCCTTTTCTTCCTTCCTTCCTTCCTTCCTTCTCTCCTTACTACCTTCCTCTTTTCCTCCTTACTCCTTTCCTTCCTTCCTTCCTGCCTTCCTTCCTTCCTTCCTCCCCTCTTTCTTTGCTCCATCCATCCTTCCTCCCTTGCTTGCTTGCTTGCTTCCTCCCTCCCTCCCTCCCTCCTTACTCCTTCCTTTCTTTCCTTCCTTCCTTCCTCTTTTCGTCCTCACTCCTTTTCTTCCTTCCTTCCTTCCTTCCTTCCTTCCTTCCTTCCTAAATTCTTTCCTCTTTTCGTCCTCACTCCTTTTCTTCCTTTCTTCCTTTATTTTTATTCATTTTCAGGTGCATTCAGTCTTACTTTTGGTAAAAAAAAAAAAATGGTCCAAATGTCCTTTTAACAAACCTAATGCTGCTTTTAAAACTATTTTTATAGATATTTTTGAATTGCTCAGCTTGCCACAATACAATGAATAGAGTGACTCACTGTAAGAAACGAATGCCATGATTGATGTCATTAAGGAGCTACTAGCTTTGTGGCTACTAGTAATAATTACATTACATTAGTCCATAACTAAATATATCACATAGAACATTTACAGCCATATATTAAACTCAATGCAAACTGAGCTGAACTTTTCAAACTACTATCAGGCAGCTCCACATTCCTCTTGCTTTGTATTGGTCCCGTTCTGCCTACAGCTCCACCCCCCCCCCCCCCCCCCCCCCTGCCCCCCCTCAGTAAACTCTCCATGGCTTTCTGGCAGATATCACCTCTCGAGTCTTGCATAACATCCCTCTCTGGCTCTCTTCCAACTGCACTCCCTCACATCGGCATGATTCATCACTGGGCCCTCCTTGATCCCTATCGCAAATAGGCCCTTATCAGTCAAGAACCCCCCTCTTGAGAAATCCATCCTTTTTTTTTTTTTTTTTTTTTTTTTCATACCGCGCCACTCGCTCGTAAAGGAATTTCCAAGACGGCGTAAATCAAGGCTAACGTGCACCCCCCGTTTTCTCCAAGGCTCCGGCAGACAGAATCAACATGAGCCCCGGCGGTGGTGGGCCTGGAAGCGGGACGGTGTTGTGAAGCGGCGCTTGTAAAAGGAGTTATTTGATTTGGCTGGCTAGGCACAACCGGTATGGTTATGTTCAACATTCTTTAGCTAATGGTCCATGTTACAGCTACAGCAGTCTGCATTCGGGGGGATTAAGGGGGGGAATGGATCAAAAAATGGCAACACTTTGAAGAGGCCTGATTCTGCTGTATCAACCTGTGTGTTGACCTGTGGAAAAATATATAGTGCTATATACACACATAGCATATAGCACAAATTGTGATGTGTGGCCGGGGGAGGGGGAGAGGGAGGAGGGGAGAGGGGTGATTGCGCTATTAACTTCCCTTAGGTTCATACACTCAAGTGACAGTAGTCTATCCTAAAAATGTGCTTTTTATGTAAATGCAGTCCTTCCTTCCTTCCTCCTTTCCTTCCTTCCTCTCTCCCTCCCTCCTACCTTTCTTCCTTCCTCCCTCCTTGCCTTCCATCCTCCCTCCCTCCCTGCCTCCCTCCCTCCTATCTTCCTTCATCTTTCCTCCCTCCTTTCCTTCCGTCCTCCCTCCCTGCCTCCCTCCCACCTACCTTCCTCCATCCTTCCTCCCTCCTTTCCCTCCTTTTCTTCCTTCCTTCCTTCCCTCCTCCCTCCCTTCCTTCTTTCCTCCCTCCCTCCGTCCCTCCTTTCCTTCCTTCCTTCCCTCCTCCTTTCCTTCCTTCCTTCCCTCCTCCTTTCCTTCCTTCTTTCCTCCCTCCCTGCTACCTTCCTTCATCCTTCCTCCCTGCCTCCCTCCCTTCATCCTTCCTCCCTCCTTTCCTTCCTTCTAGACTGAATTTATTTTCATATTTGATTTAGTTCTTGTAGCTTTTGTCACAGTTTTCCAGTCATTGTCTGCAGGTTTTGTGCTATGTAGAAATAATTTGGCACATTATCTCTTGCTGCTCCACCTGCGGCTGTATTGGACCGTTTCCATGTGTGTGTGAACAGGGTGTTCCCGAATTAAAAGTATTTCATTGAGAGTAAATAACGATTATAAAAAAAATAGCTAGAGCGTTTTATTTGGTAATGATAAAAAGTAGGTACATAGATTGCAGTTATATGATATCTATTAACAGTGAAAACGGTCACAGATAAACATACAATACAGCAGAACAGCTTATCTCGTGGTTCTCATCAAAAAAAAGGAAAAGGGCGAGATGACAGATCTATAAGTCAGGCACAACTGGAACCTTTTACAGCCCCCACTTTCACCCTTATGTAACTTTAAGGTTGTTTAAATCATCGTTTTCCACTCTGCCTGTCAGTATAATATACACACTTTATCAGATTAAATGTCTTTTTATGGCTACATCATTCCAATAAGTGGAAATATTCTAAATGATTTGTGCACTGTTTTTCTCACTTTTGCTGAATTCAATCTGACATATTTGGTTTTATTTAGAAACTTTTGGGATCTTCTCCACTAAAATTGAAAACAGTTCTGTGGGCTCGAATGACGCCTGGCTGCACAGCATGAGTTTAAGTTTCACTGGACAACTAACGGCTCAGTGAGCATCGCAAAAACAAAACACAACTGTCTACTTTACAGCTATTTCGTTACCAAGATGTTAAACCCCCCCCCCCCCTTCTTGCTCTGCTGTTGCTGGATCTTTCAGAGAGCTGCAGCAGTGGATGAAATTGTATTTTTGTGCATGAAAAATGTAAAAGAGGAAAAATTCTCTGATCAAGCAGTGCAGTCAACGAGACAGGACTTCCTGAAACCACTGAAATCAGCTGCCGCAGTGTTTGGCTCAATTGAAAACTTGCAGCCTCCAAGCCCTCGATGCCCTCAAATAAAACCATCACTCTGGCTTATTTCTCTGTATTGCATGTCTGCCAACAGCAATCTGACTTGCGTCACTTTCAGACATCATCTATTACTGTTGCAGCACTTTGGCAGAGGCAGTATTAGACGGATTCCCTGTATTTCACACTGACAGCCCAAATGCAAGTGTTGGCGTCTGGCCAGCATCACTCATTGAGAGTAAAGGTTTGTGAAAACACACCCATACTTTTTTCTTACATGTAGTTTGCTTACAACTATCATTCATCATTTGGGCGAGTCTTTCAACACCCGACCCCCCCCCCCCCTCCCCTTCCCCCAGAAGCAGGGCAAATAGAAGTCAGAATATGGAGCTGTTAAGGCACATAGCAAAGCACTCAAACACTACACTTGGTTGACATAATATCACAATTTGGACAACTCCCAAATCAATAAAAACAGCCAAAAGCTCTCAACATGCACTGCTGAGCTTCCTTATGAAGAGAGATGGATGAAGATGCTTAATTGGCTCCACTGCTGATGTTCAAGGGTGATAATTGTTGACGCTGGTTTTGCTAAATGTGGTATTTTACGTGCAATAAAAGAGAATTTGAAGGAAAAACACAACTGAAGAAATGCTTATCGAATTTTTCAAAGTGTCTAGACCAGAGGTGTCAAACTCATCTTCATTCAAGGGGCCACATACAGCCCAATGTGATCTTATGTGGGCCGGTCCATTAAAAGAAGGAAGGAAGGAAGGACAGATGGAAGGAAGGAAGGAAGGAAGGAAGGAAGGACAGATGGAAGGAAGAGAAGATGGAAGGAAGAAAGGGAGGGAGGAAGGAAGGAAGGAAGGAAGGAAGAGAAGATAGGAAGAAAAAGAGGATCGAAGGGAGGATAGGAGGAAGGATGGAAGGAAGAGGAGAGAAGACAGTAAGGAAAGATGGAAGACAGGAAGGAAGGAAGGAAGGAAGGAGGGAGGATCGAAGGGAGGATAGGAGGAAGGATGGAAGGAAGAGGAGAGAAGACAGTAAGGAAAGATGGAAGACAGGAAGGAAGGAAGGAAGGAGGGAGGATCGAAGGGAGGGAGGAAAGATGGAAGGATGGTTGCTTAATTGGCTCCACTGCTGATGTTCAAGGGTGATAATTGTTGATGCTGGTTTTGCTAAATTTGGTATTTTACGTGCAATAAAAGAGAATCTGAAGGAAAAACACAACTGAAGAAATGCTTATCGAATTTTTCAAAGTGTCTAGACAGAAAAAAGCAGTCGTACTTTGGTCGTAATTTTTTCTTTGGTATAAAAATACAGGAACTGCAGACATCCAGACATCCAGACGTAAAGGTTTTCAAAGTGTTCAGTTCGAGACTGTTAACAGCAACTTCACAGTCGGCTCTTTAAGCAAGGTGCTGTCTCGCTGCCACCCAGCAGAACCTTGCTCACAGTCTATTTAAGGAGCTGGATGAGTGATGTGATGCAATATCAATCAATGACTCAGACAGTCTAAGTTTGTTGAAAAAAACCAGCGACCCAGTTGCAGCAGATCTATGAAATGAAAGAAACAAACCTTCAAAGCTGTGCCAAGATTTAAAAAGCAATGTACATTATGTGTTAGATGGACTTCATTTAGATCAGAGGTGTTAAACTCATTTTCATTCAAGGGCGACATACAGACCAACTTGATCTCATGTGCTCATGTGGGCTGGACCATTAAAAGCAAGGAAGGAAGGAAGGGAGGAAGGGAGGAAGGACAGAAGGAAGAAAGGGAGGAAGGGAGGGAGGTAGGAAGGAAGGACAGAAGGAAGAACGGGAGGTAGGAAGGAAGGAAGGCCAGATGGAAGGAAGGAAGAAAGGGAGAGAGGTAAGAAGGAAGGGAGGAAGGACAGAAGGAAGAAAGAAAAAAAGGAAGGTAGGAAGGAAGGGAGGAAGGACAGAAGGAAGAACGGGAGGAAGAAAGGAAGGAAGGCCAGATGGAAGGAAGGAAGAAAGTGAGAGAGGTAGGAAGGAAGGGAGGAAGGACAGAAGGAAGAAAGGAAAAAAGGAATGGAGGAAGGACAGAAGGAAGAAAGGAAGGTAGGATGGACAAATCGAAGGAAGGAAGGGAGGAAGGAAGGAAGGTAGGAAGGACAGATCGAAGGAAGGACAGAAGGTAGGAAGAAAGGAGGGAGGAAAGGAGGATGGACGGAAGGAAGGAAGGAAAGGAATAAGGCAGGAGGGAGGTTGAAAGGAAGAAAAGAAAGGAGGAAAAGAGGAAGGAAGTAAGGAGAGAAGGAAGAGAGAAAGGAGGGAGGAAAGGAGGATGAAAGGAAGGAAGGAAGGAAAGGAATAAGGCAGGAGGGAGGTTGAAAGGAAGAAAAGAAAGGAGGAAAAGAGGAAGGAAGTAAGGAGAGAAGGAAGAGAGAAAGGAGGGAGGAAAGGAGGATGAAAGGAAGGAAGGAAGGAAGGGAGAAAGGAAAGGAGTAAGGAGGGAGGGAGGTTGGAAGGAAGAAAGGAAAGGAGGAAAAGAGGAAGGAAGTAAGGAGAGAAGGAAGAGAGAAAGGAGGGAGGAAAGGAGGATGAAATGAAGGAAGGAAGGAAGGGAGGAAGGAAAGGAGTAAGGAGGGAGGTAGGTTGGAAGGAAGAAAGGAAAGGAGGAAAAGAGGAAGGAAGTAAGGAGAGAAGGAAGAGAGAAAGGAGGGAGGAAAGGAGGATGAAATGAAGGAAGGAAGGAAGGGAGGAAGGAAAGGAGTAAGGAGGGAGGTAGGTTAGAAGGAAGAAAGGAAAGGAGGAAAAGAGGAAGGAAGTAAGGAGAGAAGGAAGAGAGAAAGGAAAGGAGGGAGGGAGGGAGGAAAGGAGGATGGATGGAAGGAAAGAAAGAAAGGGGAAGAAGGAAGGAAAAATTAAAGAAAGACGGAGGATGGAAGGAAGGAAGTAACAGTCAAAAAGAGATGGGGTCAATTTGACCCGGGAGGACGACCGACAGGAAGATGATATATCACTGTTTACATATTACTGGCCTGTTAATGCTTCAAAAAACCAGCCTGGTACAAAGTCAGCCTTGAAATAAAGACAGAGAGAGATTGGGTTTGTTTCACTGGAGCTTAAAAGTCCAATTATATTGCATCCAGGCAGGAATTGAATGCGACTTCCTTTCTTTTAATTTATGTATCTGAAACACTCAGTGGAGAGAGATGTGGCTCTCAGCAGTGAGTCCACATCTGAAAAAGAAAAAATAATAATCTTTTCAGGCATTATTCAGGCAGTTATTTATTCACCGGCACTCATGTATCTTTGAGCGAGGAGTGTGTTTTTAAACTTCTTTCAAAAACTCAAGGGGTCATGAAACTCACTTAGCATGTTAACCACCACGTATCTTTCAATTTAACACAAAGGATTTATTCAGACCTCAATAATAGCAAGCGTGTGTCCTGCTCGAGCGTCCTTGAACACATCGCTGAACCTCTGCTGACTATAACTCTAATAGTTAGAGGGGAGGGAAGGAGGGAGGGAGGGAGAGAGGAGGGAGGGAGGGAGAGAGGAGGGAGGAGAGAGGAAGGGAGGGAGGAGGGAAGGAAGGAAATGAGGGAGGAAGGATAGAGGAAAGAAGAAAGGTAGGAGGGAAGGAGGGACGGAGGAAGAAGGAAGGAAAGGAGGGAGGGAGGATGGATGGAGGAAAGAAGAAAGGTAGGAGGGAGGAAGGAAGGGAGGGAGGGAGGGAGGGAGGAGGGAGGGAGGCAGGCAGGGAGGGAGGGAGTGAGGAAAGAAGGGAGGGAGGGAGGAGGAAAGAAAGGAAAGGAGGGAAGGAAGGAAGGAAAGGAGGGAGGAAGGATGGAGGAAAGAAGAAAGGTAGGAGGGAGGGAGGAAGGAAGGGAGGGAGGGAGAGTGAGGAAAGAAGGAAGGGAGGGAGTGAGGAAAGAAGGGAGGGAGGGAGGAGGAAAGGAAGGAAAGGAGGGAAGGAAGGAAGGAAAGGAGGGAGGAAGGATGGAGGAAAGAAGAAAGGTAGGTATGAGGGAGGGAGGAAGGAAGAAGGAAAGGAGGGAGGGAGGAAGTAAGGAAGGACTATTATAACTTGTTCACCTTTCATACAAACATGCAGCCCAAAGCAACACTTCACAAAAACCAAAAAACAGACATTAATAAATGAAATGTAAGAAAATTACAACAATAAAACAACAAAAATGTTAAAAATAAAATAGCAGGGATAAGAAATTATAAGAGATCTTTAAATATACATTGAGAGCTTTCTATTATAATATCCAGAAGCAGTGTGCTCCACAGTTAAAAGGGGTATTAAAATTAAAGGGCAACATCACCATTTCTTTTATGGGACACATTAAAAAAAAAAGGAAGCGGTGGATCTGGCTATAACATAAAATGACTGATGTAGGAAGGAGAAAGGTCATCTAAAGCTTTATAAACAAGTAAAAAGAACTTTAAAATCAACTCTAAAAGATACAGCTGCAGGTACTTATGTCTTAAAGAGCCAGTGATCTATTTTATTTGCTTTACGCCAGGATTACACTACAGTATTTTTGTCTTTCATGACGGTCACCATGTCAATCATAGTGCCATATATTCTTGATGTGTCTTGTTTGAGTGAATGTACAAAGCAGGCGGGTAGTTCTGGTCCTCTGAAATGAAGCCAACCAGGAAGTAACTTAGAGCTGCATTCTATCAAAAGGCCACCAGGGGGCGACCGTCTCTATACAAGTCAATGGAGAACTCACCAACTTCTCACTTGATTTCTAACCTCAGTAAACGTTTTCAAAATGTGTTTATGGTCTCAATCGCTAGTTTAAAGCCTTCTTCAATGCAGTATGATGTTCATTTGGGACATTTTGGCCTCCCTGATTTTATATGTGACGATAAAGCAGGGTATGCATTAGGGCGTGGCTACGTCCTGATTGACAGGTTGATTGACCAATGTCCTCGAGATCCAGCCCTCGCAACCATAGCAACCTCCCCGCTCCACCCATGGCCCCGCTTCATGCCCATATAAGTAGAATCCGTGTTTTTATTTTTCCCAGCATGCTCCTGAAATTTTCAAGATGGCGCTGCCTAGATTCGAAACTATTGGCTTCCGAGCAGCAGTCCACAAACCAATGGGTGACGTCACGGATGTTACGTCCATTTCTTTTATACAGTCTATGGTACAAAGCAGCAGGTATAACCCCGACCAATCATAGTTCATAGGCCATCGGGGAGGAGGGTCAAGAAATGATTAATCATGGCTACAGATGCAGTATGTGTGACGCTTGTGGTTTTGTCTTCTCAAAATAAAAAGAAAGAGAAAATGATTGTGGGGCTGTTCCTGGTTGTCATGAAGAGGACAATATGGGCTGCCTACCCTTCAAAGACTACTTGAGATTTTAAAAAAAAATATGTTAACGTGTCAAGATCATTATATGAATGTAGCTGAATGCAAACAGTCTCACTTGAGGGAGAAAGGATTGGAGGTTGGGGAATTGTATAATCTAATAAATGAAGCTACAAATGTTTTAATATCAGGTGGTTTCACACTCACTATGATTGAAGTGCTCTCTGATACACACACACACACACACACACACACACACACACACACACACACACACACACACACACACACACACACACACACACACACACACACACACACAGACACAGAAAGTCAAAGCTGTTCAGCGACTGTTTGGCCGAGCTGAGCCGCATTTAGTGTCTCAGACAGCAGGGAGAGTAGCAGCGGTTCATCTCATCCTCCTCCACAGGCTGAATCAGGAAGAAAAAAAACAACAACCTGCCATCAGTCATCGTTGACCGTTTCCCGATCAAGAAATTGGTCACCGGTCGTTGATGACTGGCTGATTCAGACTGTGGAGGAGGAGGAGATGAGGAGATGAGCCGCCGCTGCTCTTCCTGTTGTCTGAGACACTAAATGCGGCTCAGCTTCATCCTATCACTCAACGTCACAGGAAAAGATGAAAGATGTCAAACTACGCAAGGAAATATATAAAGTTCTGACATGATAGAGCTTTTAACCCTCCTGTCGTCCTCCCGGGTCAAATTGACCCCATCTCTTCTTTCCTTCCTTCCTCTCTCTTTCTTTAATTTTTCCTTTGTTCTTCTCCTCCTTCCCTCTTTATTTGCTCCCTCCTCCTTCCATACTTCTTTCCTCACTTCTTTCCATCCTTCCTTGCTTACTTCCTTCCTTCCTCCCTCCTTACTCTTTTCCTCTTTCTTTGCTCCCTCCTCCTTCCTTCCTTCCTTCCTCCCTTCCCCCTTACTTCCTTCCTCTTTTCCTCCCTCCCTCTCGCCTTACTCCTTTCTTTCCTTCCTTCCTTCCTTCCTTCCTCTTTTCCTCCCTCCCTCCTTACTCCTTTCCTTCCTCCCTTCCTTGTCTCCTTAATTCCTTCCTCTTTTCGTCCTTACTCCTTTTCTTTCCTTCCTTCCTTCCTCCCTACTTTACTCCTTTCCTTCCTTCCTTCCTTGTCTCCTTAATTCCTTCCTCTTTTCATCCTTCCTCCCTTTCTTTCCTTCCTTACTTCCTCCCTTACTTATTTCCTTCCTTCCTTCCTCTTTTCTTCCCTCCCTCCCTCCTTACTCTTTTCCTTCCCTCCCTCCCTCCCTCCCTCCTTACTCCTTTTCTTCCTTCCTTCCTTTCTCCTTTCCTTGACTCCTTAATTCCTTCCTCTTTTCGTCCTTACTCCTTTTCTTTCCTTCCTTCCTCCCTTCCTTCCTCTTTTCTTCCCTCCCTCCCTCCTTACTCCTTTCCTTCCTTCCTTCCTTGTCTCCTTAATTCCTTCCTCTTTTCATCCTTACTCCTTTTCTTTCCTTCCTTCCTTGTCTCCTTAATTCCTTCCTCTTTTCATCCTTACTCCTTTTCTTTCCTTCCTTCCTTCCTCCCTTACTTATTTCCTTCCTTCCTTCCTCTTTTCTTCCCTCCCTCCCTCCTTACTCCTTTCCTTCCCTCCCTCCCTCCTTACTCCTTTTCTTCCTTCCTTCCTTTCTCCTTTCCTTGACTCCTTAATTCCTTCCTCTTTTCGTCCTTACTCATTTTCTTTCCTTCCTTCCTTCCTTGACCTGAGGACAATAGGAGGGTTAATCTATAAATCCTGAGGTGTAAGAGAAGAAGTAATTCTCAGGTCATTTACAACTTTCTCCGTGCTGTGTTTCTTATAGATGAAAAAATGTCTCTAAAAAGTTTCCCATAGAAAGTTCGATTAGAAATGAAGAGGTTTTATCACTAAAGTCTTGAAAGACATCATGGTGCATTACAGTGCTGCTTCTAATAGAAACTATTTTTTCTTTCTTTTTTTTTTTTTTTAAATGAAGCAAATTGTTCACATTCAAGGGTTGATGAGTAATTATGAAGACTGAGAGCAGATGATGGATTTGGAGGACTGTCAGTTGTGGAGAAAAGCACTTTGGGATTATTTTGGTTTTCTGAAAATATCTATGAAAAATTGGCTCATCTCTCTTGACTTCATTATTAAATATAACTTTAAAAAAAAAGAAATAAATGTCAAAGTGAACATGAAGTTTACTTTCTCCTCCATCATCTCTCAGCTTAATCATTATTATTATTATTTTCAGCTGATAAATTGCAGCAGTTTTTTTTTCCGTGGTGATTTTTTGGATTAATTGCCTTTTTTTTTTTTTTTGATGTGTTCAGCAGCAACTGTATCCAGTGAGAATCTTAATTTATCATTAAAATCAACAATAAAGATCGAGGAAAAGCATTCACCAGATTTGAAGATCTGCCAAAAGTTTTATTATTAATGTTTCAGATCAACAGTCTCTGGACAGTGAAAAAAAAAAGACACAAAAATGATCAGATGCCAACTTTAACCTTTGTGTCGTCTGTTTTGACTGTTCCTTCTTTCTTTCTTTCTTTCTTTCTTTCTTTCTTTCCTTCCTTCCTTCTGTCCTTCCTCCCTTCCTTCTTTCCTTCCTCTCTCTTTCCTCCCTTACTTCTTTTCTTCCTCTATCCGCCTTTCTTCCTTCCCTCTGTCTACGCTTCCTGCCTCCCTCCCTCCCTCCTTCCTTCTTTCCTTCCCCCTTCCTTCTTTCCTTCCTCTCTCTTTCCTCCCTTCCTTCTTTTCTTCCTCCACCCCCCTTTCTTCCTTCCTTCTGTCTACCCTTCCTCCCTCCCTCCCTCCCTCCTTCTGCCCTTCCTTCTTTCCTGTCCTTCTTTCCTTCCTCTCTCTTTCCTCCCTTCCTTCTTTTCATCCTCCACCCCCTTCCTTCCTTCCTTCTGTCTACCCTTCCTCCCTCCCTCCCTCCCTCCCTCCCTCCCTCCCTCCCTCCCTCCCTCCTTCTGCCCTTCCTTCTTTCCTCTGTCCTTCTTTCCTTCCTCTCTCTTTCCTCCCTTACTTCTTTTCTTCCTCCATCCCCCTTTCCTCCTTCCCTCTGTCTACGCTTCCTGCCTCCCTCCTTCCTTCTTTCCTTCCTCTCTCTTTCCTCCCTTCCTTCTTTTCTTCCTCCACCCCCCTTTCTTCCTTCCTTCTGTCTACCCTTCCTCCCTCCCTCCGTCCCTCCCTCCTTCTACCCTTCCTTCTTTCCTCTGTCCTTCTTTCCTTCCTCTCTCTTTCCTCCCTTCCTTCCTCCATCTCCCTTTCTTCCTGCCTGCTGTCCTTCCTCCCTTCCTTCCTCTCTCTTTCCTCCCTTCCTCCCTTTCTTCCTCCATCCCCTTTCTTCCTTCCTTCTGTCTTTCCTCCCTTCCTTCTTTCCTCTCTCTTTCCTCCCTTACTTCTTTTCTTCCTCCATCCCCCTTTCTTCCTTCCCTCTGTCTACGCTTCCTGCCTCCCTCCCTCCCTTCTTTCCTTCCCCCTTCCTTCTTTCCTTCCTCTCTCTTTCCTCCCTTCCTTCTTTTCTTCCTCCACCCCCCTTTCTTCCTTCCTTCTGTCTACCCTTCCTCCCTCCCTCCCTCCCTCCCTCCTTCCCTCACTCCCTCCCTCCTCTGTCCTTCTTTCCTTCCTCGCTCTTTCCTCCCTTCTTTTCTTCCTCCATCCCCCTTTCTTCCTTCCTTCTGTCTACCCTTCCTCCCTCCCTCCCTCCTTCTTTCTTTCCTCTGTCCTTCTTTCCTTCTTCTTTTCCTCTTTTCCTTTCTCCCTCCCTCCCTCCTACCTTCCTTCCCTCCCTCCTCTGTCCTTCTGTCCTTCCACCCTTCCTTCCTGCCTTCCTTCCTCCCTCCTTTCCTTCCCTCTTTCCTTCCTCCTTTCCTTCCTCCCTTCCTTCTTTCCCTCTTTTCCTTCCTTCTGCTGTAAAAAAAACTGATCAGAAATAGAGACGTTGGCAATAGATAAAATGTCAACTTTAATATCTCTAATAATAACTAAATCCAGTGCATTTCCAAGAATGTGGGTGGCACTCCTGCTGGACAAGAGTGAGACAAGCATTAAGAGATCCAAGAAAATGTGTACTCGTTGACATGAAAATTTAAATCTCTCTGAGTGAAATGATTTTTATCGTGCTGGAAAGGACAATGGACATTAAATCACTCAGATACGACGCTGCTTCGAGGGTTGGATGGACAGTCACAGTGAGTTCAGGCTGCTGCACTTTGATAACCATTGCTAAATACTCAAATGTTATAAAATTGCCAGAAGAACATTGAGTGCAGGTAACACTACTAGAGTAAATAGAGGCTATCTCAGCTCCTCTTTATTTTGTCTACTGGAGTATAAAATTAGGGATGAGAGGCCATTTTCAAAATAAAACTTACATGGTCACCTCTGCCTGAATTTCTCCATCAGGCATCAATAGAGTATTACGATGGATGGAGGAGGGAAAAAAACCACCAATAATAGCAGATAAGGGGAATGTTACCAAACCAACAGAGATATATGTGAAGGCTCAACTTGACATTTGGTTAACCTAGGTGTATCATAGATCTGTGAAACATAACAGCAGCAATCCTCAGTGGGATTTGCTTATCTTGAGATATCAAGAGAGGATGAAAAGAAAAAAAGGGATAAACATATTACAGTAAAAGCTACATGCAGCCATATCCTAAAATCTAAAATCCTTTCCTCCTTTCTCACACTAAAGTAACACATGAAAACGCTCAATAGGTCCTAATTTTCCCCTATTGTTTTCTAATTACTGCTGTTAAATGATTTGTTGAAGTAAATTTTTATATGTATATTAAAAGGATGAAGAAGAGGGAGAAGAGAGAGAAAAGACTCACTGTGTAATGATTATTAACAATGTGACAGCCACAGCAAGAAGAAAGGAAGCATAAAACCTGGAGTGTTAACTCTCCTGACGTCCTCCCGGGTCAAATTGACCCCATCTCATTTGACTGTTCCTTCCTTCCTTCCTTCCTTCCTTCATCCCTCCACTTTCTTTAATTTTTCCTTCGTTCTTCCCCTCCTTCCATACTTCTTTCCTCACTTCCTTCTCTTCTTACTTCCTTTCACCTTTCCTTCCTCCCTAATTGAGTTAATTTAGTTTTTCCAGAGATGATCGACATGTTTCAGTTGTTTTTTTTTCATCTAATTCACACCTATCTGACAGAGAGATTTAAGATTAATCACATAACTATCTGTATTTTACTCAAGGATTTTCTATTTATTTTACCTTTATTTTACCAGCTAAGACATTTAAGAACGGTTTCTTATTCACAATGACTGCTGGGCATGACTCAAGTTAAGTTTCTTCCAATTTACGAGTGTCAGCGTTCAAAAAAATCAGGTTGAATAATATGTTGTCTAACAGTCTATCCTCAGAGGCATTAATGGTGTTGCACTCAGTTGTACCATGTGAAAAGTGAGATAAGTATTTTTATAAAGGGGGGAAAAAAGCAAGAAACACTTTAAAGGGAATTCTTTTACATATCCAGACAATCGCTGCGTGGGTATGAGATGAGTAGGCTTGATTGTCAGATGCTTTCCACTGTTGATAACAGGGTTTAAGTCACTATTAGACAATCTAACAAGCATCTCCTTGTAAACATACTGAGACTGCAAATGGCCAAATCTACATCCTACATCCTTAACCCTTACATAGCCTACTGTTCACAGCAAGTTTTACATCTGATATCAATTTCTTTTTCCGGAAATTTGATCAACTTAAAATACAATACAACATATATTTATCCAAGACGTCGAAAATGTTCCTTCTTCACAACACACACCTTTTTTTTTATTTTTTACACTCTCGGGATTCTTGTAAAAGTGTCTGTGTGATTCTGTGACTTACTGACAAAGAGTGGCAGAGGTTACAATAATGGAGTTGTTTACTCACCCGTAGTTTGCCTATACAATGACATGTGTACAGACATTCAGGGACCTCTAAGCGGGATATAGACACAGTAAGGCCACAGCCACAGGTCTTGGCTTCATGCAGTCCAAATTTGGAGTCAAAAGACCAAAAAATGAGTTATTTACATGGTTATTTCTCAACAGATATGTCCATGAAAAAAAGTTCGCTCCACTGAAAAAAAGCTTCCGGGAAACCTCAGACTATTGGCTAAAAGGTTACCACGTCATTTCACTGAAACTTTCTATTGGCTGGAACAGCTGTCAATCAATCATCCTAAGCACTGATTGGCTGGTGAGTGGTGTCGTATGAAACAGGAGGAGCTCACGGAAACAAAACAGTAACGTCAAGCGTCCCACAGATGAACGCACAGGTCAGGAAATGACGTAAAGGAGACCGGATATGGCTTGTTCCGTGTGTGTTACATTACGTGTTGGACTAAATACATGTTGACATATTGAGGAAAGTATTTCGATTTTATGGAAACGGATTTCATATTTCACAAGAATGGATACTTGGCGAGCTGTACAGAAAGTCCTGAGTCATAAGATGATCGTTGTGGATAAAGGGAAGACTTTGAAGGTATGTAGCATTATAGCTATTCTTACTTTAGCTGTGTGGCTAGCCGAGCTAACCGCTAATACTATTACGGCTGTGAGCAACCATATAAGTCGTGAGTTGTCTTGAATGAATCGGGGCAATCTAAGCTTTCCAACAATGTACGGCATGAATATATATGTTTAAGGGTTGGTGTTTAAAACATTCAGAAGAACTTGTCGCTACCTCCCAATCTCCGACCCGTCCCGTAGGCGGAACAGCGTGTTTTAAGAGGTTCATTTGCTATAATAGTTTCTCGTATTTTGTGAAAAATTGGACCACTATGTAGTGTTTTGTGCTGTCTGAAAGCTTTATTCTGTCACATTTATCTGTGACTGATGAGATATTTGTGAATGATTTGTGGTTCAGAAATGTGTTACTCAGACTAATTATGATGATGAACTCTCTTTCATTGCTAGTGCATTTTTAAAAAAGCATGAAAAGTGCATGGTCAAGCTAAAACAGGGTGTTTAGTAACTGTAAGAAACATTTTTACTTGAGACATTTTTTTTGTGCATGAGTAAGTTGATGTTGAAGGTGTTGGACTGCTTCCAACATGGCAGTGTGTCGCCGGTAACCATTGGGGGAAGAAAAAAAAACCCTCTCCGAAAACAGCGTGGCGGCACTGAGTTGGAAAACTGCCTCTGAGTGACTTATGAAAGGGGGTCGAGCTCGGTTCGGATGAATTCCTCCTAGGCACTTTGGACGTCGCAGTTTGATTGATGGCATTTTTCAACTCCGCGAGGACCAAGAAATTGCATCACAAAGTGAGTGAATGAAGTCACCATGACGACGGGTGTCTTATCTGTGCCTTCAGTGTGTCGCCGTTTGTGTGTGTGTGTGTACGACTTAAGTCACTTTCAGGGACCCGCACCAGACTTCAGACCAGTTAATTAGGAACAGCTTTTGCGACTAGTGTCCCTAATTGGTAAAAAGGATTTTTGGGTCAGTGGGGTAAGTTAGGGTGAAGTCACGGTTCGCATTAGTCTCCAGGAAATTAATGTTAGTCTATATAAATACCCTTAAAGTGACTTAAGTAAACCTGTGTGTGTGTGTGCATGTGGAAGTGCACAAGATTAAATGTACATGCTTGTCAGTGTGTGTGTGTGTGTGTGTGTGTGTGTGTGTGTTTTTGAATGTACATAGGACTGGAAATTCCTGTTATTGCCTCTTATTGTATGTTCTACATTATATAATATCTGTGTACTCTGTGTGTGTGCTTGTGTGTACTTTGTGTGGGTGCATGTAAGTGGAAATGCATAAATGTACATGCTTGTCAGTGTGTGTGCTAGACTTTTGTGCATGAATGTGTGTGTTATTGTACGTGTGTGTTTGCAAGTGCACATGCCGAAATGTACATGCTCGTCAGTATGTGCGCTAGACTGTTATTGGATGTTTACGTGTGTGTGTGTCTTTGTGATTGTATATAGGGCTGGAAATCTCTGTCATTGTCCCTTATTGTAGTATCTGTGTACTCTCTGTGTGTGTGTATGTGTGTGTGTGTGTGTTTGCAAGTGCACATGCGTAAATGTACATGCTTGTCAGTGTGTTTGCTAGACTTTTCTGCATGAATGTGTATGTTCGTGTGTGTGTGTGTCTGCAGGTGCACATGTAAATGTACATGCTTGTCAGTGTGTGTGCTAGATTTTTGTGCATTAATGTGTGTGTTATTGTATGTTTGTGTGTCTGTGTGTGTGTGTGTATGTCTCTGTGAATGTACATAGGGCTGGAAATCTGTTATTGCCCCTTATTGTATGTTCTACGTATATATAGTATCTGTGTACTCTGTGTGTGTGTTTGCAAGTGCATATGCGTAAATGTACAGGCTTGTCAGTGCGTGTGCTAGACCTTTGGACATGAATTTATATGTTTGTGTGTGCGTGTGTGTGTACATACGACTCGAAATTCCTGTTTTTGGCTTTTATTGTGGCTTACTATATATGTTCTACATATATAGTATATGCGTTCTGTATATATATGTGTGTGTGTGTGTGTGTGTGTGTGTGTGTGTTGGGAGGAGGGTTTCGGGTAGAAATAGGTCATGCTTAATCAAGGGGAAAGATATCTCTATCAATGTCTGCTCTCGACAGATGATAACCTAAACAATGATCTCGCCTGACGTCTTCTCATTCA
This sequence comes from Scomber japonicus, assembly GCF_027409825.1. NCBI lineage: Eukaryota > Metazoa > Chordata > Actinopteri > Scombriformes > Scombridae > Scomber > Scomber japonicus. The sequence goes on along the minus strand of NW_026518506.1, from coordinate 20,275 downwards.
TTCGTAATGCTGTTTGCTCGCTGACTGAAGTGGGGGGGGGGGGCATGGATCTGATATGGAGATAAATCACACACCAGATACAGTTGATTTTACAATGTTTTGCCCTGGGTGAAGATCCCATGTGTTCCATACACACCCAGCTAAAGGCATGTTGCATTTGAATTTCAGAGCGTGTTATCAGCTGCCAGCGAGTGAATTTTCTGTTTGAATAAACTTAAATTAAAGGAGCAAAGGATCAGGTGAAAGGGTCAAAACCACAGGGTGCCGATAATAGAGGTAACAGATAATTAGTGTATAATCGGATGAGATAGAGGAGTGCAAGGTAAAGAAATCAGACATGGGGAGAAAAGGCAGTTTTGAACAAGGCAAGAACGAAATCTGTTGCAAGCTGGGGAAATTAGTGGAGCAGAGGGGATGAAGAGGGAGAAATCAAATCTCAAAATCTACTCCCACTGTTATAGATATTAATCTACAATGTTATATGATGTAATTTCTTTTTTTTTACCCTCAATTTTATTGGGTATCAATTTCAGCTGCAATTCTGAAATGAATTAGTGACGACAGGGCAAGGATTTGTTTTCATAAAACGAAAAAGACGAAAAAGTGATGCTTCTTGATTAAATGCAACTTAGCCCCGATTCAGATTCAGACAACTTCATTGATACCAAAGAGGGCAATTAATTTGCAGCTATCCATATCCATAGTCACACAAACAACATCCAATAAGTTACATGTCACAAAACACAGATCGACATACTGAGGTTGGTGAGAAGAGCAAGATAAGATATCTTAAAGGAAGACTGTGTTATATTTGACAAATCCATTAAAGTGTAAAATTTACCACAACTGAACAAAACAGACAAAGAAGTTTGCATGTAATCATTTATGAAAGGTCTCGAAGAGTTACTGTATGATAATCAGGACATCACTTTTTGAAAAATGCTGTATCCCCTAATGTTGTATGATTGTAGCTTTGGGTATGATTCATAGTAACGGTACTAATAATTAGGCTTTACGCCAATCTGATCGGCCGATATTTTGCATTTTATACAATTAGTGAGATCGGCTGTAATGTCTTAATTCGCCGATCCGATCAATGTCATCATGTTGAAACTTTTTGCAGATGCTCCCGTTGCATAGATTACAGATGGTTTGTGTTTTATCTGTCTCATTTACTCTGAAGAAGCTGCACACCACCGACATGTTTGTTTGAATCCGACAGCTAGTTTTGAAGACTGACTATTAAGTTTCTCTGCGTAGGATTTTGTTTAGAGGGACAAAGATTCTTCACATCTCCAGCTCTATGTTAATATTCTGAGTCTCTACTGGAATATCTTTAACATGAGTTTCAGTTAAAAACTCCTTATTTATCTTTTACTGGTCCTTTATGCAGTCGCTCAGTTCAGCCTCTTTCTGAAACAGGCCGTTTTAGCTCCTGTCTCTTTAAGGCCCCCCTTAGCAACCACCTTAGCAACCATGGAACACAACCCTTAGCAACCACCTTAGCAACCAAAGCTTCTACATAAACTAACTATAATAGCTTTCACTTCTTTTTCTCCTTCTTCACTGCAAATCTTCAATTTCTCATACCACATCCGTCTATGTTGGAGCTGAAACGAAGTGACGGACAATAAAGTTTTTTGAATCTAGAATCATGAGCTGTTGGATTGAAACAAACATGTGGGTGTTGTGGGCAGACAGATAAAACACAAGCTATTTAACAATCTGTGCAACACTAAAGAACCTCGTGGGGAAGCATCTGCAAAATGTTTCAACAGCACAAATGTACCTGGATAGGGAACACGAGGAGGAGCATGCCGAGTTTAAGAAACAGAGCGTGGACAAAGAAGACGTGATCGGATCGGTGATCGGTTTATTTAAACTCACTGAGCAGTGATTGGCCCCAAAAATCCTGACCGCGTAAAGCAGGTGTGTCAAACTCATTTTCATTCAAGGGCCACATACAGACCAATTTGATCTGATGTGGGCCGGATCATTAAAAAGATGGAAGGAAAGAAGGAAGAACGGAAGGAAACAAGAAGGGAAGGAAGGAAAGAGAGGCAAAAGGAAGGAGGGAAGAAAGGTAGGAAGGACAGAAGGAAGAAAGGGAGGAAGGACAGAAGGAAGGAAGGAAGAAAGGGAGGAAGGACAGAAGGAAGGAAGGGAGGAAGGACAGATGGAAGGAAGTAAGGAAGAAAGGGAGGAAGGACAGAAGGAAGAAAGGGAGGAAGGACAGATGGAAGGAAGGAAGGAAGAAAGGGAGGAAGGACAGATGGAAGGAAGAAAGGGAGGAAGGAACAAAGAAAGTATGAAAGGAAGTAGGAAGGACAGGTGGAAGGAAGGAAGGAAAAGAACACAGGAAGGAAGGTGGGCCGGATTGCAGCCCTTGGCGGGCCGGTTCTGGCCCACGGGCCGCATGTTTAACACCCCTGGTGTAAAGCCTACTAACAATAAGTTTAGTGTATTTTGCTATTATTAGAAGAGATCTAAAAATGTCATGGGAGGCACAAAAAAGTAGTAGTAGTAGTAGTAGTAGTAGTAGCAGTAGTAGTAGTAGTAGTATTTCGCTTCTTAATATAAAGACCATACAGACACTTGAGTCCAGGGTGTGACACGGTGCAATGTCAAATTAACATATGAATGACATCGTTGTAGCCTCAGCATTTAATATATCACATAACATCAAAGTGCAATAATGTGTTTTGACAAGTCCAGCGATTTTCTTTCCCTTTCCAAGGCCTTCCTTCCAGCGGCCTTTCATCACACAGCTCCAGATCACTTTATAAAACAACACAGACAGTAAATGACAAATGATCGTCCCATCACAGTTCCCCCTAAACGTAATTTATCAAAAGAGGACACTGTACGCTGCGACCTGAATTGAACAGTTCAGCACTTTTCCTCCTCCGTCCTGACTCTCTGGATGTCGTGTCAGCAAAGCATCGCCAACTGTGTCAGGGATTACACGCTGCGTTCGGATGCCCCATGCTACAAACTCTTGACTGGCACTATTAGACCGCGGTTATATTAAGGCCTTGAACCCCCCCCCCCCAACTCCCCCTCCACTCTGTCTCATCTAACACCAACCCCCCCAACTCCCCAGGCGAGGCAGCGGCACTATTTTCGGCCTCTGGGCTCGATGCTTGACATACTAATTATATAACAGCGATGCAAGCTCTCTTTTTGCTGCTCCATTTCTTTTCTGTGCCATAGTTTAGTATCACACACACTCTTTCTCCGTCAGCACACAGCAGTCCTGCAGAGCTCTACGTGAGCTCCTGCTCCTTGTGGAGACGTACAGATTTACACACACACACACACACACTGTCTGCTGCAGAGGAGGTGTAGAGTTGGACCTGCAGGTGCACAATCCAACTTACATGATTCAGACTTTAACCCTCCTGTTGTCCTCGAGTCAAGGAAGGAAGGGAGGAGGGAGGGAGGAAGGAAGGGACGAAGGAAGAAGGAAGGAAAGGAGGGAGGAAAGAAGGAAGGAAGGACAGGAGGGAAGAAGGAAGGGAGGAAGCATAGGATGGAGGAAAGAAGGAAGGAGGGAGGGAGGAATGGAGAAAGGAAAAGAGAAAGGAAGGACAGAGGAAAGAAGGAAGGAAAGGAGGGATGAAGGAAGGACAGAGGAAAGAAGGAACAAAGGGGGTGGAGGCAGGAAGGAAGGAAGGAAGGAAGGGAGGGAGTAAAGAAGGAACAGTCAAAACAGACAGGGTCGATTTGACCCGGGAGGACGACAGGAAGGTTAAAGCTATCATATGTAATTGTATTGCATTAAAACATCTAAAAACCTCTACACCTATTATCAGTGTTGGGTGTAATGCTTTAGTGTAATCAGATTACATTTACTCGTAAAGCAGTAATGTAACGTGGTACAGTGTCTACAGTCAGTAATCACATTATAGTTGCTAAACAAACAGATATGGCATTACTTATAATAATGATACATTTTATTTAAAGGCGTCTTTCTTGGCACTCAAGGACACCGTACAGAATTAGTGAAAAAAAAAAACCCACATTAAAACACATTTAAAAAGAAGCAACAATACAATAAAATATAAAAATAAAGACAATATAAAAGTGACAGAGCAATTGACATCAGATGGAATAGGCAGTTTTAAACTTGCGTTACATTAGTTCTTCAAATATTATGTATAAATTGGGCAGATAAAAAAATAATCAAAGGTGTGTTTAATGCACGCTTGCGGTACAACTGCCTGACCTCTGACCTCTCATGTTAACACAAGGCTAGTAACGAAACATTGACGGAGCCACGGTAGTTCTCAAGCTGAGTGTATGCAGACCCCAACCAAGCAGCCAAAGCTTGTGCATTGCTCGTTAATCTCCGTCTTTCAGAAACAAACTCAACAAAGTAATGATAATAGTGAACGGACGGCCGTCATCAGACTGGAAAACTTTGGTGAGGTATCTGGACCGGTGTTATGTCAGGATGGAAGTGTGTGTGTGTGTGTGTGTGTGTGTGTGTGTGTGTGTGTGTGTGTGTCTGTGTCTGTGTCTTCAGCCAGCCAGTCTTGTGCTGCCTTGAGGAGAAACAGGTTATATATTATTTTGAGGCAGTTATTATTTGTACAACATGGTGTTTTGATGGTCAAGACTCATATTGTTTTATCTATATCGATATATTACTTTTTACACGACATCACCTTGCTAAGGAGTAATGCAAAAGTAATGTAACTAATAGTGTAATTGCTTTCCACAGGAAGTAATATAAGTAATTTAACGCATTACTTTATTAAAAAGTAACAAGTAATGTGTAACGACCCCAAAACTTGATACTTTATCCCAAATATTTCCAACAATTTTCAAACCCGAAGAAATCCGTGATTTTAACGACATAACAGCCTTTTTCACTTGAGAGTCCGCCAGAGAGTATAAGGCTGCGTTCACACTGCAGGTAAATCTGATTCAAATCTGACTTTTATCCCTGACTGTCCACACTGTTTTTAGCAACTGTCCAAATCGGATTTGGCTCTGTTCAGACTGGGCCACATTAATGACCAATCTGACAGGTTGCCGTGGCAACGTCGTCGGAGAGGAGGCGTCATCTAGCGTGTATTGTGTGATGTCATATAATTGCGACAGCGACAACAAACCCTCGAGCTTCTCTTGAATGGAGCCATCTCCCCAAAGATTAAGACTTTGGTTTGGTCCTCTGTCCATGGACTGATGTTTACATCCTCCGTTGCCTCCAGTGATATCACCTAGCAACAACAACTGGAATAAGTCCTCCAGTGATATCACCTAGCAACAACAACTGGAATAAGCGGGTCTGGTGTCGCATAGAGTGACGTAGCGTAGAGAGACGTCACGGACAGTCAAATCTGATATGAGTGTTTGAAGCTGTTCAGACTCAGACACATCTTTCCAAATGAGATTTGAAACTTCCTCCCAAAGGTGGTTTCAAATTTGGTTTACAAAAATCGGATTTCATGTGATTTATGACTGTTCAGACTTCATAAGAGCGTCTGGTTCCAATCTAGACTGGCTAAAAATCAGGTTTTGGCTTGCAGTGTGAACGCAGCCTATGTGCACAAGATGATAATCATGTTGCATGCATGCGTCAGTGTTGTGGTTGTCCGCCACAGTGGCATCTAAAAAGTATACATGGACAAGATAATATGTCGACATGGTGGTTATCGGTCATAAATCGACTTATATATATCTTTTAACCAGATAAAGGATTTTAGTCATCAGATGTCTGGATCGTCAGTTATCAGAGCTGAACAAACATCTAGCAGCAGCTCCATTCACAGCTCTGTATCTACTGAACAGCATCAGAGAAACAGTTTCTTTTTTCTTTCCAACAAACACTGAAGGAATCCTAAATGGTAGAAATGTGTTTAATAATGACAACATCAACTCTCACAATCCCACGCTACCTCACAGCATCGTCAAACTTTTGTTATTGTTTTGATACAGAGACCCCCGAGAGGCTTAAATTACATACTGTGTGTTTAAGAGCCAGCCGTGTAACTCAGTTAAACACATAGATGTTATACACACATACAGCTGGGATCAATGCAACTTACAGCTTTCTAGTAGTTGCAGTCTCTCAAATGTGAGAATCAGTTTAAAAAATGATGGGAAAAGGACGCTCGACACGTACAACTTGAAAGCTTTAATTCCCTCAATACAATCTGTGAACACATGGAGAAAATAAAATGGTAAACACACACAAAGCCCACACATCCAGCAGCAACCCACAAGATATGCTAATTTGTCACTACCACTGTATATATTATCTTTATGCTACAGTACCTTTTGTATCTTCCCCAGATAAACATGTGAATTAATGTAAAGTGAAGCCAAAGGACTGTAACAGCCTTGATGTGAACACTAGCAAACAGAGCAATTTCAGCAATTTTACTGTAAGAAGATGATGGGAGATGTGTTAGCAAATAGCAGCACTTTTATCACTTGAGGTACATTGTGTGTGTGTGTGTGTGTGTGTGTGTGTGTGTGTGTGTGTGTGTGTGTGTGTGTAGAAGTTCACCAGAGTTCAGGCTTGTGTGTTTACTGCAGAGCTCGATTTTTATCTTGTGTACTTGTTAATGTCGAGCAAGTGTTTGTGTCTCAATACTCAAAATATAGCATCTATAGGTGCTTTTGTTTAAAATATGTGGGCGTGTGTGTGTGTGTGTCCTTTATAAGCTAACAAAATATTAACTCATCAGTACCATTTAAAAAAACTGGCATAAGTCTTTTTTGGAGGGTGTCTTGCTGGGAAGACTGGTTTATTTGAATGCACCAGTATATATATTCACTTATAAACACATATGTTAATACTCCAAAACGTTTTCAGTTTTTACTTTTATATGAAACACAATAAAAACACACATATTACACCTGAAACAGTGTGTCGGGTTAATGCTTAATGGTAGGCAGGGAGGAAAAGAGGAAGGAAGGAAGCAACGAAGGATGGGAGGATGGAAGGATGGAAGGAAGTGAGTAAAGAAGTATGGAAGGAAACAAAGGAAAAATTAAAGAAAGAGGGGGGGGGGGAGGAAGGAAGGAAAGAAGGAACAGTCAAAAGAGACAGGGTCAATTTGACCCGGGAGAACAACAGGAGGGTTAAAGGTAATCCAGTTCCAGGTATTAGCAAAATGAACAGGTTCTGATTCTGTTATCTGTGGTCATCTCAGTATAATTGAATAAACATGAGTATTAACGCTGATCAACCCCAGTCATGTTCATTTTGATTGTAAGATAGAGACTATGCAGGTAGACTAAGTTGATCCTCACCATCTGCTCTCTATCTCTTATGATAATATTGCATCCATAAACCAGTTTTAAACTGACAACACACTGTCAATGCAAATCATCCTCTATTACTATTACTCTTTATTTTTTGGCTTGATTATTAAAAGCTTCTTCCACTTTCTTAAAAACATGTTCAGCCATGAGTGAACTAACCTATTCATAGTTTTATTACAATTACCAATCAATCTTCGCTCTGCCTGTTGTGTGAAATGTGAGAGGTGAATTTTAGCTGCTCAACAAACAGCAGAAGATGTTTGCCTGCCGAGCGAGTTAAGATGATGATAGTTCACACATCACATCCTGGTTTTTAATAATTAGTCAGTAAACTCCTGGATGGAAACATTTCGCTGTGTGTTTCAGCTTCTGTCAAACTAACGGAGCTGTGGTGGCTTCCTGTCTAAGCTTTAAAAATAAAACAAAGAAAGTTGGGGCTGTAAATTACGGGAGATTCCCGGGAGAAAAGACAAAACAGGAGAGCCGCGGGAGATGAGTCTAAAACCTGGGAAAAACGGGAATGTTGGCAGCTCTGATATTACTAATATTCACTCATCATGACGGTAAAATAGTCCATCCTAAGTCAATCTGCTTCAGTAGAGTAGTACTTCCTCTCTCTCTAGTAGAAGATGTTGTGAACAGCTGATTATGCATGAAAAAAATACCATCATATACCATGAAACCGCTTTTATTTTGAAAGATACCATGATATGCATTTTTGGTCATACCGCCCAGCACCTAGTGTATTGTGTACTTAGTAGAGAGTATTTGAATTTGGGTGTCATCCAGTTCATGTTTGCATTCATGCTTGTCAACGCTCATTTAACTGATACATACAACTATATACATGTATGCACCTGATTGAATATGTTGATGTGTGTGCATGTGTGGGAGGGTGTGTGTGCATGTGTGTGCATGTGTGTGTGTGCTTGTGTGTGTGTGTGAGAATATGTGCTGCTAACGAGCGAAGCAGCAGCTGACAGAAAACATTATTCAAATCACGCTTATCCTCCTCTGACTGTTAAAAACCTGACATTTAGCTGCAACATGAGCCACTTCTGCAATTAGTAACATGCACACACACACACACACACACACACACTCACTCACACACACATGCTCTCACACACAGAGGATTTGGACCACTGTTTGCGCTCTCGTTCCCAGAATTCCCTCTGGGATTTGACTCCGGACCCTTGCAAGGTGTTGTTATTGTTCCTCGCTTATTAATCAAATATTTAATTTGGGCCGATGCCAGATTATCGGTAGAGACAATGAGAAGAAGCAGATTTTTTGTGGCGCTTCCTGTCGAGGAGTGTCCTCTGTCCTTCCTCTGTGTACTCTGTTGTTACTTCTGGGACTACACTCAAGGATTTCTGAGCGTTTGCAGATCTCCTTCACCCCCCCCCACCCCCCAACCACCACCCCCCTCTCTCTCTCTCTCTCTACCCCACATCCCTCTTGCTTTCACACGGCGGAGCCACAAGGACAAATGGATACAAAATTGAAGCAAAATTGAAGCAGTAGTTCATATCAGCTCTGTAGGGATTATTCAGTTGGTGTGTGTGTGTGTGTGTGTGTGTGTGTGAGATGCTGGTTGCTGCTGGGTCACTTGAAATTTTATGAAATAACTAAGCAAGATGTTTTAAAATGCAAATACAATCTCCTGCAACCCCCCCGTTACGGCACACAGTTACCTACCTTTGCATCAAGCAGGTGCATCCAATTGTGATACAGACGAGTCCGAGTCGGGTTATGTAACCACTGATGCAAATCTAAAAAGTTAAAAGCTTTTAAATGACTCAATAATTAGGCGGGGAGTTCTGGTCCTCTAAAATGAGGCCAACCAGGAAGTAACTTAGAGCTGCATTCTATCAAAAGGCCACCAGGGGGCGACCGTCTCTATACAAGTCAATGGAGAATTCACCAACTTCTCACTTGATTTCTAACCTCAGTAAACGTTTTCAAAATGTGTTTATGGTCTCAATCGCTAGTTTAAAGCCTTCTTCAATGCAGTATGATGTTCATTTGGGACATTTTGGCCTCCCTGATTTTATATGTGACGATAAAGCAGGGTATGCATTAGGGCGTGGCTACGTCCTGATTGACAGGTTGATTGACCAATGTCCTCGAGATCCAGCCCTCGCAACCATAGCAACCTCCCCGCTCCGCCCATGGCTCCGCCTCATGCCCATATAAGTAGAATCTGTGTTTTATTTTTCCCAGCATGCACCTGAAATTTTCAAGATGGCGCTGCCTAGATTTGAAATGATTGGCTTCCGAGCAGCAGTCCACAAACCAATGGGTGACGTCACGGATGTTGCGTCCATTTCTTTTATACAGTCTATGGTTCCTCACCAAATTAGCAGAGCTTCATTAGTGGCGCTAAAAACCGGTCGAAGCAACAACAACAAATGCTTGATTCGGAGCTATTTGTTCGCACCGTAACGTTAGCAGAGCAGTGCAGTGAACTTGCCCGCTGTACATGGAGCAAATGACAATTTAGAGAAATGCAAACCGATGTTAGGTGACGGCTAAAAGTAGAAAAACCGTTTAGCATTCAGGGCAGTCTGAAGCTTTTTATTCACAGGGATTACTTCTACATACTTTAACTTTTACCTCATTGTTTTGGATTTATTCATTTTGGCCACGTCTAATATGAATATCCAACACTGACATTATATAAATCACTGAAAATAAGGAAAAGCATAACAGGTCCAACTAAAATGTTGCTAAATGCTAGTTTGAAGGTCTAATGTGTTTAAAACGTTCCCAAATTAACTTCAGTTTTCATCACAGTGTGAACAAATAACCTTGTTAATGTTATGTCAGTGACCTATATGCATTGCTATGGTGACCTATATGGATGTATTGCCCACAGCGGTGATGGTGAGTCACTGTAGTGTTCAGTCCAACATGAGAGGAAGACGTAGCGCTGCCCTGAGCCCTGAGCAGTAATGATGGAGCCAGGCTGAATACTGCTGAAATGTTCACTGTAGGACCGTTAATATGTGATGTTATTAAGTAACCTTGCAGACTTCCAATATGTGGTCAGTTGCACCAACTTTGGGGATTCAGCTCGGCCTATCAGCTAGTGCTGGGCAGTATGACCAAAAATGTATATCATGGTATTTTTCAAAATAAAAGCGGTTTCACGGTATATGACAGTATTTTTTTTTCATGCATAATCAGCTGTTCACAACATCTTCTACTAGTTGAGAGAGGAACTACTACTCTACTGAAGTAGATTGACTTAGGATGGACTCCCTCCTTCCTTCCTGTCTTCCATCTTTCCTTACTGTCTTCTCTCCTCTTCCTCCCTTCCTCCCTTCCTTCGATCCTCCCTTTCTTCCTGTCTTCTCTTCCTTCCATCTGTCCTTCCTCCCTTGCTTCCTTCAATCTCTCCTTCCTTCCTTCCTTCCTTCCATCTTTCCTTACTGTCTTCTCACCTCTTCCTTCCATCCTTCTCACCTCTTCCTTCCATCCTTCCTCCGATCCTCCCTTTCTTCCTTCCATCTGTCCTCCCTCCCTTCGATCCTCCCTCCTTCCTTCCATCCTTCCTCCCTTCCTTCCATCCTCCCTTTTCTTCCTGTCTTCTCTTCCTTCCATCTGTCCTTCCTCCCTTGCTTCCTTCAATCTCTCCTTCTTTCCTTCCTTCCTTCCTGCCTTCCATCTTTCCTTACTGTCTTCTCACCTCTTCCTTCCATCCTCCCTTCGATCCTCCCTTTCTTCCTTCCATCTTTTCTTCCTGTCTTCTCTTCCTTCCTTCCATCTTCTCTTCCTTCCTTCCATCTTCTCTTCCTTTCTTCCTCCCATCTGTCCTTCCTTCCTTCCGTCCTTCCTTCCTTCCTTTTAATAGACCGGCCCACATAAGATCACATTGGGCTGTATGTGGCCCTTGAATGAAGATGAGTTTGACACCTCTGGCTCACAGTTTATAGTGAGTCTGTGTCATGGTGTTGTCAAGACATCAAAACCCTACAGAGACGCCTTCAGAGCCAGTGATAAATTACACAAGAGCTGCACACATCAGAAAGCTGTTGCATCATCTAGCAGCTAAATATTTACCCATGTGCCCCTCGGGTGGGTGTTAATCATTAAATGTCACAGAACTCACTACTAGTAAAAACATTATTTCATTCATTTCAGCCAGTTTACAACACAGTAATCCAGCAGAGACCCAATGTATTGATTTTATTATTACATTTATGATATTTCAGCATTGATCCAGTTTACGACAATGTGTTATATGAAGCCAAATGGTTCAAGCCAGTGAACACATGACTGGTGAAATGCAATGTAGTCCGTTGGATTAGCTGATAGGCCGAGCTGAATCCCCAAAGTTGGTGCAGCTTTACAAACAGGCGTTATATACCGCTTTTATTTTGAAAAATACCATGATACATATTTTTGGTCATACTGCCCAGCACTAGCTGTTAAGCCGAGCTGAACCCCCAAAGTTGGTGCAACTGACCACATATTGGAAGTCTGCAACTTTAACTTAACGTGACATATTAACTGATTATGCATGAAAAAAAGTACCGTCATATACCGTGAAACCGCTTTTTATTTTGAAAAATACTGTGATATACATTTTGGGTCATACTGCCCAGCACGGGATCATCCCTATGTTCCCCAGGTCCTATGTTCCCCGCTTTGTATGTGACCGGGGAACATAGGGATGATCCCGTCTACAGTTAGCCAGTTAGCTGAGTTAGCAGCCGAGTTAGCAGATGAGTTAGCCGCCGAGCTAGCAACCGAGTTAGCCGCTGAGCTAGCAGCCGAATTAGCCACCGAGTTAGCCGCCGAGCTAACAGCGGAGTTAGCCCCTGAGCTAGCAACCGAGTTAGCTGCGATCGGGGAACATAGGACCCGGGGAACATAGGTACGCTCCTGCCCAGCACTATGTCCAAACCCAAGGCACATTTTTTAATGACTGCATTGTAACATCAAATGGAAACTTTGAGCTCTTTTCTGCCTCATTTTATACACATTTCCCTGTTACTATAATTTAATCTATTACATTTGGCATCTATGGGAATTATAGGATCTCCCACATAATTTAAATATTTGATAGTTTGAACACATCGTATATGTATATATCTTACAGTATGTTTGTAATAATTAGCAGAATAGATTAAATTTGCATTCCTTTAACATGAGCTTGGTTTATGTGTGTAAAAAAAAAAAAAAAAAAAAAAGAGAGAGAGAGAGAAACTGTGTAATTTATGTTCATGGCATTTTCTGGATTTGAAGATTATGCGCTTTGTTCACATAATTATTCAAGACTGCATGAAGAGTATATATGTTATGAAAATCCTAAAATACCACACATTTATCCCTTTGTAGTTTCAGGGCTTTACAAGCTGCGTATTATAATAATAGCTAAGGCAGTAATCACTGTGTGTTTTTTCTTTTTAAACAGTGATAAAGTGTTTTTGTGTGGTGGTGGTGAATGAATGAATGAATGTGATGAATGTAAGATAGATGAAGATGACAGATGATGATAGATGAAGCTCTGGGGACGAGGTTGAGGTTGAAACACGGCTGGACGATACTGAAGAATCTGCAAAAATGACTCCTGCGATTTTTGAACACCTCTTGCTGAAGAAAAGAGAAAAAAAAGCTTCATATTTCTTTGATTCTCTCTCATTTATTCTCCTATATTCATGATTCATATACTTTCCTTTCCTTCGCAACTGATTCAGAAATCATGTTTGTGACAAGACCACACACGATCTGCTGCTGTGATGCTGTGCTCACCACTGTTCAATACCCTCGAAGAATGTTATCCATTCTTATCTATTCATAACTGAAAAGCAACGCTGAGGCGCCTGGTCAAGGTTGAGGGGACTCCCACCCTCCCTTCCCCTCCCCTCCCCTCCCATCCCTCCCCCTCGCTGGAACAGGTCAAAACAAAAGATTCTGGTTGTAAACAGACTGGAAGCAGCTGACTGTGTATGAGTGGTTTCCGTGTGTGTGTGTGTGTGTGTGTGTGTGTGTCCCTTTTTGAATGAATGAAAGCATGAAAGTGGAAAGAGACCATGTGTTTTCCTGTGCGTTCACGAGGGCAAATCATTCTTATTATAGACACGGAGACAGTTTGAACATGTTTATTAACAAATACAGTATATATGTATATCTGCCATCTGTAGGCTACTTTTCATTCTTTTTTATATATGTGTATATATACAAACAAACATTTCATAATATCCTTTCCATAATAACTCAGTCACCTGGCAGGCAGCAGATATATATGGTAGTGTGTGTGTGTGTATATATAGTTAATTATAGTTAATTAACCGATTAGACTAGAGATAATTAATATACAGTAACTCTGATAATCACTTACAATGGGAGTCTCTGGTTCCAGCTTTTTAAATGTGAGGATATGCTGTTTTATATCAGTGGAAACTAAATCTCTTTAGGTGATGGATTGGTATCTGAGGATCACCATTAGCCCCCAGGGGAAATCATAATGGGCATTTTTTTCACTATTTTCTACCATTTTATAGATTAAATGATTGATCACTTTATCAAAAACAGTCAAAAAAATCAGCAGAATTTTAACATAAGAGTATTTTAATATCCTCCAAATTAAACAACTAGCTACCTTACTGATCCATACACTATCAACAAATGAAAGCATTTTATTATCTAATTGAGACACAAAATATACTTAGATTAGATTTTTCGGGAGCAATTATGGTTTCGTGGTCTAGACTGAAATGACTATGGTTACAATAATAACCGCAGGGTGAGGTCATGGTTTAAAAATAACAGTGTTGAGTCATTGAGTTGGAAACAGGAAACAATTTATCACTCGATAATAACATTGGCTGTTGTTTGATTCCCATCATACTATTTACAGCCACTAGGGGGCTTTATCACTCGAGAGGAAACATATGATGTCATTTTTGGGATTTTTCTGAGGGTGAGAAAGTTATTTTAGGCACACCAGTATGTCATTATGTCATCATGCATGAGTCTAGAGCAGGGGTGTCAAACATGCGGCCCGTGGGCCAGAACTGGCCCGCCGAGGGGTCCAATTCAGCCCGCTTTCCTTCTTGTGTTCTTTTCCTTCCTTCCATCTGTCCTTCCTACCTTTCTTCCTTCTGTCCTTCCTTCCTCCCTTTCTTCCTTCCTTTCTTGATTAGCCTTCCTTCCATCTGTCCTTCCTTCCTCCCTTTCTTCCTTTCTTACTTGATTGTCCTTCCTTCCATCTGTTCTTCCTACCTTCCTTTTATCTTTTCTTTGTTCCTTCCTTCCTTTCTTCCTTCTGTCCTTCCTCCCTTTCTTCCTTCCAGCTGTCCTTCCTCCCTTTCTTCCTTCCTTCTTTCCTTCCATCTGTCCTTCCTTCCTTCCTTCCTTCCTTCCATCTGTCTTTCCTTCCTTCCTTCCTTTCATCCTTCCTTTCCCTCCATCTTTTTAATGATCCAGCCCACATGAGATGAAATTGGTCTGCATGTGGCCCTTGAATGAAAATGAGTTTGACACCTCTGGTCTAAATGCATGTTTGTAAGTGTCCATATGAGACGGTGAAAGACAGGAAGTACCGAGGTTTAAACGTGTATCTATTGGTTCGAATCAGAGAGGAGCAGCAGCCGTTCAGCAGGTCTGGTCCTCCCCTGGCTTTGTTCCATACACAATGTTCCAGTCAGAAAACCTCTGGGCTTTACAGCGTCCAGAGTCAATATTGACATCTCTAATGGAACGACAGGCCTGACCTGAGCTGAGCTGAGCTGCTGACACTGTCCTCCCATCGTCACTGACACCTTCCCTGTAGGGACAGTTCAGACTCGGACTCGGGGGGGGGGGGGGGGCTTTTAGCATCAGAGCTCGACGGATACATCAGCCAGGCCAATATAAAGACTAATTTTATTACATATATGTTGGTATTGGCAGGAAAGAGCAACAAGAAACTGTAATATTCAGTGTATATATATTATATTCATTCCTTCCTTCCTTCCTTCCTTCCTTCCTTCCTTCCTTCCTTCCTTCCTTCCTTCTTGCCTTCCTCTTTTCCTTTCTCGTCTCCCTCCTTCTTTCCTGCCCCTACTTTCCTTCTTTCCTTCTTTCCTCCGTCCTTCCTTCGTCCTCTCCTACCTCCCTTCCTTCTTTCCTTTCCTTTCCTTTCCTTTCCTTTCCTTTCCTCCCTTCCTGCTGACAGTGTCCTCCCATCGTCACTGACACCTTCCCTGTAGGGACAGTTCAGACTCGGGGGGTCAGGCTCTCACTCTGTTTTGTTTTGACACAAAGTCCAATGCAGCTTTTTAGGTTAGGTTAGGTTAGGTTATTGGTCTCCCTAGAGAGAAGTTTATCTTGGAGACAGGGAAAAATGTTGCTTAAATAACATACAATAAAAAAAACAACAACATGCAATACAAACATACAGGGGAAAAGACAGTGGTGGAGCAAACACAAGCTGACATTGGACGATCCTACGTATGTACCGCCATACATCCACACCCCACCCCCCCCCCCCCCAAAACCTCCATCAAAGCATTTGCATCACCTCACATCACCCTCTCCACATCACCATATCAACCTGCATCAGAGCTCAACTGATACATCAGCCAGGACAATATAATGGCTAATTTTATTACAGATATGTTGGTATTGGCATGGTATTGACTGTTCCTTCTTTCCTTCCTTCCTTCCTTCCTTCCTCCCTCCTTTCCTTCCTTCCTTCCTTCGTTCATTCTTTCCTTCCTTCTTCCCTTCCTCTTTTCCTTTCTCCCTCCCTCCCTCCTTCTATCTTTCTTTCCTTCCTTCCTTCCTTCCTCTCCTACCTCCCTCCCTTCTTTCCTTTCCTCCCTTCCTTCCTCCCTCCTTTCTTTCCTCCCTTCCTCTCCTTCCTCCTTTCCTTCCTTCCTCCCTTCCTCCTCCCTTCCTTCCTTGACACGAGGACAACAAGAGAGTTAAGTTAAATCTTTATCAAAAAATGAGTTAAAAAATGCAATAATGTCTTTTATTTTTAAGATATTGATCATTCGAACCAGCAATGAGTCATGAAACGGTGATTTCCTCAACTTCAAACCAAGTGGAATAAAATCATTACTCTTGTTTCCAGGTGGAAATGAGATGAATATTATGTCGAATAACTCTGTAGTGTGATTCACCTTGTAGCTCCTCAGAACTGCTCGATAATGTAAGAATTGATCAAATTGTAATAAAAATATGTTTTCTTTTTGATTATGTTATTATCATCTTTACTTCTGAAACAGTTTTCTTTTGAGATCTGAGGTTTGCAACAACAGAAAGTGCTACAACAGGGAAGGCACAGCATCAATCAGATGATCAGAGAGAGAGAGTAAACATACCAGCTCAACTCTTAGCATAGAAACTCTTCATCACTAAAACATTGAGAAACAGTCTATTAGTTTATTTTTGTGTGGTTTTCTGTGCAATTAGGAATTATAACCAACATTTCAATAGCATTCATGTTTCATTACTCCTCCAAATAAATGGTATTGATGAATTCAAGGCTCATAGTTCAGCTTTTATCTCTCTATTGTCACTATAATAAATTGCAGATGCACAGCAGGGAGGTGTTGTGTTGGGTCGTTAGCTATACTGGGAACACCTGGGCCCAGTGTTCCCAGTACTATGGCTGTATTCGAAACCACATACTACATACTTCTATGCTACATACTTCCATCCTACATACTAAACGACCAGATAGTAAGCAGACCGTTTACACTGTAGTAAACTACACGATTACCCACAATGCATTTGGTTCCTACCCGAGCTGAAATCATCAGGCTGAAGCTGATTTCATTTTAGCTCTAACTCTGTAAATAAACCACTTTATCCACATTTCTAACCTTTTTAGGAAGAAAGTAAAGTAGCCCTTTAGATCCACAATGTGACGCTAATTTGTCCAAATAACACCTGTTTAAGGTTTTGTTCCTGAGAATTCGGAGTTAGCCATAGCGAGTAACTCACTTCCTGTCATTTTCACAAAATAAAACACCCGTTGCCTTTTATTATTATATAGAAAACCATAACAATGGAATTGGTGCTTTTATTTTGAAAACAGGAAGCGAACATACCCTCGCTGTAGCTAGGTGATCTGTGACGTTTGTATTTTGGGTTTTTTTCAGAAGTTGCGTTGCATCTTGGGTAATGTGAATGTGAGTAGTAGCGTTGCATCTTGGGTAATGTGAGTGTGAGTAGTAGCGTTGCATCTTGGGTAATGTGAGTGTGAGTAGTAGCGTTGCATCTTGGGTAATGTGAGTGTGAGTAGTAGCGTTGCATCTTGGGTAATGTGAGTGTGAGTAGTAGCGTTGCATCTTGGGTAATGTGAGTGTGAGTAGTAGTGTTGCATCTTGGGTAATGTGAGTGTGAGTAGCAGCGTTGCATCTTGGGTAATGTGAGTGTGAGTAGCAGCGTTGCATCTTGGGTAATGTGAGTGTGAGTAGTAGCGTTGCATCTTGGGTGATGTGAGTGTGAGTAGTAGCGTTGCATCTTGGGTAATGTGAGTGTGAGTAGTAGCGTTGCATCTTGGGTAATGTGAGTGTGAGTAGTAGCGTTGCATCTTGGGTAATGTGAGTGTGAGTAGTAGTGTTGCATCTTGGGTAATGTGAGTGTGAGTAGCAGCGTTGCATCTTGGGTAATGTGAGTGTGAGTAGCAGCGTTGCATCTTGGGTAATGTGAGTGTGAGTAGTAGCGTTGCATCTTGGGTGATGTGAGTGTGAGTAGTAGCGTTGCATCTTGGGTAATGTGAGT
This sequence comes from Scomber japonicus, assembly GCF_027409825.1. Lineage (NCBI taxonomy): Eukaryota > Metazoa > Chordata > Actinopteri > Scombriformes > Scombridae > Scomber > Scomber japonicus. The sequence continues at coordinate 2,263 of NW_026518506.1, read as the reverse complement.
GTGAGTAGTAGCGTTGCATCTTGGGTAATGTGAGTGTGAGTAGTAGCGTTGCATCTTGGGTAATGTGAGTGTGAGTAGTAGTGTTGCATCTTGTGTAATGTGAGTGTGAGTAGTAGCGTTGCATCTTGGGTAATGTGAGTGTGAGTAGTAGCGTTGCATCTTGGGTAATGTGAGTGTGAGTAGCAGCGTTGCATCTTGGGTAATGTGAGTGTGAGTAGCAGCGTTGCATCTTGGGTAATGTGAGTGTGAGTAGTAGCGTTGCATCTTGGCTAATGTGAGTGTGAGTAGTAGTGTTGCATCTTGGGTAATGTGAGTGTGAGTAGTCAGCTCTTGATGCATACTCTGCATTTCTGGAGAATCTAGTAAACCATCCAGGAACTTCTCACATACTCTAAATCACATACTACACAGTTGAAACACAACTACATACCTCAAATGACGTCAGAGTTAGTACGAGTAGTAGGAAAGTATGCGGTTTAGAACAGACCCTGTAAGCAACACCTCAGAGAGACACACTAACACTACTAATTTACTGAATAATTCAAATAAATTACTATTTCCTTGCTCTAACTTCTTGTGTCACTTCCCATCACTTGTCATGGTTTCGAGCCGGCCATGACAACGATGTGTGAGCTAAACATTAAATAACATAAAACACATTTCACTCTATGCAAAATAACTTAAAGGATGATAGCTAAAATGTTTGTTGTCCACCTGTGTGAGTAGTATTTAAACACTTTGCCTTGTTAATAAACTCTTGCAGCAGTGTTGCCATGACACCAGTCTCAGCAATAAAATGTATTAGTACAATATTTGTGATAATGATAATAATAAATTCATGGAGTTCAATATTACTCTTGTAAATAATGTCATGATTATTTTATATTATATATATTTTTTTACCATTAGTGTTCTTATTCTTTTTATTCTTTTTCTTATTGCTGCTCTTCTATTTTTACTCTCCACAGGTCTGCTGCTGTAATAATGTAACTTCCTCCATTGTGTGACTAATAAAGGAATATCTAATATATTATCTTCATTGCACGTTCTGATACTGACACTACATCTATTTTAACCTTCCTGTCGTCCTCCCGGGTCAAATTGACCCCATCTCTCTTTTGACTGTTCCTTCCTTCTTCCCCTTCTCCCCTCTTTATTTGCTCCCTCCTCTTCCATCCTTCCTTCCTTCCTTACTCCTTTCCTCCCTCTCTTCTTACTCCTTTCCACCCTCTCTCCTTACTCCTTCCTTCCTACTCCTTTCCTTCCTTCCTTCCATCCATCAGTACTTCCTCTCTCCTTCTTTCCTTCCTTTCTTCTCTCTTTCTTCCTCTCCTCCATCTCCCTTTCTTCCTTCCTTCTTTCCTTCCTTCCTCCCTTCCTCCCTCCCTCTACCTTCCTTCCTTACTTACTTCTTTCCTCCATCCGTCCTTCCTCCCTTCGTTATTTCCTTTCCTCCCTTCCTTCCTTCCTTCCTTCCATCCCCCTTTCTTCCTTCTGTCGTTCCTTCCTTTCTCTGTCTTTCCTTCCTTCCTCCCTCCCTCCTACCTTTTTTCTTTCCTCCCTCCCTCCCTCCCTCCTACCTTACTTCTTTCCTCCCTCCCTCCCCTCCTACCTTACTTATTTCCTTTCCTCCCTTCTTTCCTTCCTTCCTTCCTCCATACCCCTTTCTTCCTTCTGTCGTTCCTTCCTTCCGCTCTCCTTCTTTCTTTCCTTCTTCTCTTTCTTCCTCTCCTCCATCTCCCTTTCTTCCTTCCTTCTTTTCTCCATCCTTCTTTCCTTCCTTCCTCCCTCCCTCCTTCCCTCCTTCTTTTCCTCCCTCCCTCCCTCCTACCGTCCTTCCTTACTTACTTATTTCCTCCATCCATCCGTCTTTCCTCTCTTCCTTATTTCCTTTCCTCCCTCCCTCCCTTCCTTCCTTCCTTCCTTCCTTCCTTCCTTCCTCCATACCCCTTTCTTCCTTCTGTCGTTCCTTCCTTTCTCTCTCCTTCCTTCCTCCCTCCTCCCTCCCTGCCTTCTTTCCTTTACCTCCCTTCCTCCCGTCCTTCCTTGACTCGAACACAACAGGAGGGTTAAGTCTGGTCACATACGATACGTCTGATCAATTGTCCTGAAAATACATCATCAATCAAACTTCATCATATCCATCATTTATCAGACTGGACGACAAAGACTGAACCCAGTGTGGTTTTTAATTAAAAGTATTTATTTATTTCCTGTGTGTGTTTTAGTATCCAGGTGATTCGCTGGATGCTTCATTTAAAAT